>NC_056747.1:897156496-897241496 GCF_019279795.1 Protopterus annectens | reverse complement strand
CTTCCCAATCTTTTCTAATCTCCTCTGATTGATCCCTACAGTTATTATGCAATATGTGTTATGCCCTACTAATTATCTATTTTAACAGCAGCTCCTGTTCTAGATTCAACTAAAAACTCTACCAGTGCAGGTTTTTCACTTAGGATTCCCTTATGCCTCTCAGTTTGCCTATATTTGGGGACACACATAGGCAGTAATCTAGCCTTTGACCATCACGTGTCTACAGTAGTGAGGAAATCATTCTGTCATGCAACTTATAAACAAAGGTATGGCATCTAGGTCCAAGGAAGCCATTGTTCCACTGTAGTCAACATTCATCAGACCTATCATTGAGTACAATGCCCCCACTGGCATGTACCTAACAAGGCATATCCAACAAATGGAACATCCACAGAGCTTCCTCACTAAAAGAATACAGGGTGTAAGTAACATGTCCTGTGCAGACCAACTCAGTGCCCTATCCCTGTATTCTGTCTCCTACAGTCTCTTGAAGGGAGATCTATGCCTGGCATACAGGGCATTGTCAGACCCCACCCTGATGGACCTCCTACATATCTACAAAACAAGCAGCACCACAATTACCCATTCTAAAGACTTAAACCTTACCTTTCATATACATTGTACCTAATGGTGAGACGGGTATGTTTCCCAGAGACTACCTCTTCTCTAAAATAGGCTCTCCATCCATGTGAAGCAGAGTTCCTCCCTAATCCAGTTCAAGTGTAACTTGGACAATTGGATGGGGAACAGAAAATTCATCAATGGATTGGTACCTATGTCCCTAATGGGACTAAATAGTTCTTCTCCCAGGCCCCTACTTGTAAATGTTTGATCTCAAAGCCCCTGCTTATACTTATCAAGGATATCAGAACTTGTCAGAAATTTGGGATCATGACTAGGCTTAAAAAGGCTCTTGTGGTCGTTGACTTAGTACACCTCTATTTTAGAGCTATACAATTAAGGCTCGTATACATAACATAAGCTAGAAGTTACAATTCAAACTGGAAAGGGATGATGATTAAGTGGGGGGAAATTCAAGAAATAAAAAGAGAGTGGGATTTTGGATGCAGATCCTAATGAAGAATAACAACAGGCATAGAGAATATTATATTCTTAAGGTATCAGAAATTATTCTAAGTACTAAGCCAATGTGAGAATGCAGAAAGGAGATTTTGCTGATAGGGATGACTGCAAGGAGGGGATAGAGAGAATAGGCAAGTGGAGCATGGAATTTACTGGAGAAAGTTGGCAAAAAAGCCAAGGTATTGGGAGCAAATAGTTGGAGAGGGAAAGGAAATAGAATGGGATGAGACCAATCCCTGGTAGGGAAGGCAGTCTCTAGCTTACAGTTCAAATGTCTTCGTAGCCTCATCCCATTCTATTACCTATAAGTAATATTCCCTGTTGGAAGCTGTTTATTTCTCCCAATTTTTGTAAGCTGCATAGTAGCAGTTTTTGGTGGAATATAAATGCATGCTAGCATAATCTCCCACCTTTGCCATTTGCCCCTTACTATCACAAATTTACCATTTTTATCTTATTTCTCCTCTTCTATCACAATTGAATCTCCTCTAACAATAAGAATAATTATTCTTCTTTTCCTTTGCCCCTGATATTCTACTAAATATCCATCCTGAAATCCTTTTTTTATCAAATTCACATGCTCATTTATTTCCAAATGTGTCTCCTGCAGTATTAATATTCATAACAAAAGGACAGATGAAGAGAGTAAAAAGAATTTGCAGCTCTCCCCATGATGAACAGAAGGAAATGACAAAATTGGAAAATTTGCTAGTAGGAAGAGGCTATAAGGAGAAAGATATAAAGAAAATGAGAGAAAGTTTAGAATATGAAGATAGCAAGAAAAATTGCACCTATAATATCAATAAGGGTGATAGAGAAAATAAGGAATGTAAATTGAGGTTTAATATGAACTATACTGTAGACAATGGAATAGTAACAGATATTATAAAAAGGAATTGGCAGGTTCTGACAGTAGATGATGAAACTAGAGATCTTATTGGTAAAAAAACAAATTTTTCTTACACAAACAGTAAAAATTTAAAGCGGTTACTATGTGGAACAAGGAGTAGGAGAGAAAGGATGGGAATATCCGGTGAACGATATGGGACCTATCCATGTGGGAAGTGTAAGATGTGTCAAGTAATAAGTGAAGAACAGGTTTTTCAGCACCCTTACACTAACTTTGTTTTTGAACCAAGGTTTTTTGCCACATGTGATCGTGTTAATGTTATATATCTTGCTTGCTGTAATGACTGTGAAAGTTTTTACGTAAGAAAAACCATAAAACATTTAAGAGATAGAATATATCAACAAAGCTATGAAATTAGAAATAGAAATACACAAAATGCCTTAGCAAAGCACATTATAGAGCAGAAAGGACATAGTTTTAACTTTAGAATACTACAGCAAGTCAAAATTAATTTGAGGGAGGGGGATAATAATAATTACTTATTGAGACTAGAATTGAAGTGGATTTTTAGGTTAAGGGCACATCTAACACCAGGATTGAATAGTAATATTAATATTAAATATGTTCTAGATGCACGCTCCCTGAAATAGTTAAGACAGGGATTTCTCTTTTAAATGATAATTTTAATTAATTGATTGATTGTTTATGGTCATGTGAATGTATATAAATGTTGGTATCATTGTATTTTAGTTAAGGATCTGAAGAAGCGTACTTTAGTTACGTGAAAGCGCTTGTCCATATTGAGTGATTAAATTGTTCTTGGTTTTACAGCCGTGGTGTTCCTTCAGCTTTTTTATGCTCATAGACATTGTTTTCAAGCTGTTAGAACTTTGGGTGTTGACTGTTACTTTGTATTTTATACTATTCATAGTCTGCATTTTCTAATATAATTCAATGCTCTTTCCTTTTTGTATATACATGTAAGGCCATTTACATTCCAAGATAATATGGATAGCACAGCCATTATGACAAGAAGTTATTGTTCCCACATATTCTAAGTAATAGCTTTTTCAAATGTGTATTTTTAACTTTTGTGTTACATGGACACACTAATGTTTGGGGGACTGATCTTTTATATAGTTGTTTTCGTCATCTCCATTTGAAACTATATTACCCCTCAAACAAAAAAAAACCTAAATACATCCCTAGAAACCCCTCATAATATTTTACAGCAAACACAAAAAACTATGGACAGCTTCAAAAAATGAAATTTAACTCTCCAGATATGATTAACAAGAATGTCTTAATCTATTTTAAGGAAAACAATGAGTGAGAAGGTCACTTAAAAACCAATCAGTAAAAACAAAAATGAAAACTCCAGCAAAGCTAAAACTTCCACTGAGTGACCTCCCAAAACTCTTGCATCAGAGGCACATGGGATATATGCAATTAGTCAAACACTCTGCTTGTGCTGTGCTGATGAGGTCATAACAAGGCCAAAATATGCATATCCACAGCTAGTGGGGTTTGGCTTTATTGGCCTGAAATTGTCCATTAAAATGATGAAACAAGTCATGGACATTCAGAATTGCCATTGAGCTGAAACACCTGATGTTCATAAGGTTCATTTGCATATATCACATGTGCCTCTGATACAAGAGGTTTGGGAGGTCACTCAGTGGAAGTTCAAGCTTTGCTGGAGTTTTCATTTTTGTTTTTACTGAATCTATTTTAAGGAGAGACAAAGATGTCCAGTGCTGAGTCCCCATTGCTGAGTGAGGATTATGAAAAATTCTGGATCCAGTCTATTTTGCTGAGGCTTAGTACAGATGTTCAGGTGGTGTCCTGTGCATTGTTCTCCGAAGACATATACAGTGCCTGGAGGAGGTGGTCTTCCTCAGAAATCACATCTATAGATCATCAAAGATATCTCTGCCAGTCTGCACAGCCAGAAGAGTGGGTGCCCCCCTTGTTTGTTTATGCACATGGCCGTGATATTGTCCTGGACAACTGTGAGCATTCTAAGAACCCAGACAGTCATGAAGGCCCTGCACTTATTCACATTATCTTGAATCACTGAATGGGTAACAGTAAATATACCCCTGGTCTGGCACATATGTTTCCTTTACAGAGAAGAAGCTTATACAGTCTTGGTCATCCCCATAAAACACTTGAGAACAAATACCTATAAAATTTTATTGGGAAGCATGGCTAGGCTTAAAAAGGCCCGTTCAGTTTGTAGCCTAGAATTCTACTATGATAATATGATACCTGAAGGGCATAGATTAATGCCAGCATTTCCCTGCTATTAAAATGGTAGCTTTTCATTTTGTGACTTCAGTTCCCGAGGACTATGAAATATTCAGTATGAGCCCATAAACAAGGTCAGATATAACTGTCAAAAGTGCCTGAGTATTCTGAGTAAGTAAAGTGCATTCCTCAGTTCAGTTTTTCACTTTCAGAACTCCCTGAAAAATAGAAAGAATAGTGAGTGGGATTCAGTCAAATGGCACAGATGTTGCAGGTACAGATTCCTTATATACCATTGTACTTTTGTCATGTGAAGCCTTACCTTAACATAATAAAAACTTCCTTGGTTTCAGGTGACTTTTATCTCCAAAGAAGAAGAAATAATTGTGGGCAGCAGGTGATTAAATCAAAATGATTCCTTATCACCAGCTGTGACAGAGCCTGAATTAAGCAGTCATTCAGATATAGGTAGATGTGTATCCCTGTAGTCTGAGCAACACAAAAACTGCAGCTAAGCATTTGATGAATACCTTGAAAGCAATGAGGAGACCAAAGTGCAAGCAGGTATACTACATATGTTGAGTGCCTCCCACAAGTCTTAAGAATGTTCTGTAGCTTTAGTAAACAGGGATATGGTAGCAGACATACTTCATATCCATGGTGGCCAATAAGCATGGACAACAGTGACCGAAGGGTGAACATCTGAAGCTTCTTTACTCTTAAGCATTCATTCAGAAAAGTGAGGTGCAGTATAGGTCCCCAGGGGCAATCTTTTCTTGGGGCTAAGAACAGTCGGGAGTAAAACTTTGCTCCTTCTTCTCCTGACAAGACCCTCTCTACAACTGCACATGTGATTAGCTGATCTTGCATTGGCACTGCTATACGTACTGAATCTTGAGGAATCTGTGAGGTCCTTAAAAAGCAAGGCAGGTTCCTGAATTCTGTTTTGTATCCTGATGGAATAAGCTTCCTCACCTGTGTACTTGTATATCAAGACAAATCACTGATTACTATAAAAACCCTATCTTCCTCCTATTAGGTTTGAGGGAGGGGACAAGAAAAGGTGATGCAAGATAATCAGCACTGGAGGGGATGTCCTGTGCAAGAGGTAGGTCACTGCCCCTATCTCTACAAGTACTTGTTTCTTATCACAACTTCTTCTCTCTCGCAAATTTCCCGTCTCAAAGGGATAAATTTGTTTCAATTTCCTTGCCCTGATTTACTCCTTACAAAAAGGCTATCATTTTGGAGGAAGATTCTGCTGTATCTAGGAATGGGTGAACGAAGCCACTGTTTTTTTTTTTTAATTGTCCTCCTCTTCCCCTCAACCACTTCAAAAACCTTTTGGAAGGAGGGCTGAGCAATATGTATGTGTCTAAGTGTGTACTAAGTATTTGACCTCTTGCACACTCAGGAAAAGGTTGGATATTGAGCAAGACATTCCAGTCTAACATTGTCCCTAGGGTGGCTGCATCTATCACATAATATCTGTATTTGATGGCACAATTATCTACATTTTAAGAAGTCTAAATGAGCTTAGTCAATTCACTCTTAATGAAGCATTCTGGAAAGATTCTTCCATCCCCTCTATTTGCTTCAAAATATCCGCTTGATATTAAAACATGTAGACTTGGCAACTAATTCCTTATTGCAGAGGTATGTACATTCTTCCTAAAATTTTCCACCTGTCTGTTGCATTTGTTGTTGGGGAAGTTTTGTTGCTGGATGCTATTCTGAATCTCCTTGTTACATCAGGTGAAATTAGCAAAAGCCTGCTACTTGGTCTTATAAAAATATTTAGCCTCCTCTTCCAGCACACTTTCATAGTTTCTTGGACTTCTGTATTCAAGTCTCATGGTCAATGTAGACCACAGACACATACATTTATTCAGCAAACTTCATAGTCAACCCAGGCATTTATGCTTTTTATTAAACATATTGCACCTGAATATCTAATATGTAATGGGAGCACACTCTGAGAACTAGCAGGTGGATACATAAACCTGCTATGCCTAGTAGTCTTTACAAGAGAAAGTTGGAAAGTGATATTACAGTCTCTGGGACACCTTATAGTTTCATATAACTCCAACCCTAACAAAATTCTAAGAATAGAATAATGTAAGGCCTTGTAGCCTAAACACAGTCTGCCCCTTATATGTCTATACTTGACACTATATAGTCCTAAAAATCTTAGATGGTCACCACAGCCCTTTACTTACAACATGGAATCCTTCTGATAAGTTTCTTCAAAACATTCTTGAGCATCAACTCTTCCCCCTTGGAATATATGCAAAGCATGACAGTGTGTTTGACAAATATCTATTGTGTTTGAAAAACATATATACCTGTCAGGTTGGATTATGTCCATGTTGCCATAGCTTTAAAAATCAAACCCATAGTCATAAGTTCTTTAGTTCTTCCCAACAATGCACTCTTTATAAAAGATAATTTATCGTTAATATGAATCCCAAGATCTTTAACAACTTTAGTAATTTCTATTACAACATTGTTTATTATTGCTTCTGACTTGACGTAAGGTGTTCAAAGTGCATGACTTTGCACCTGTTACTATTCCAAGATAACCAATGATCCTTTAATCATGTTGAAATATTATGTAATAAAAATTCAAGGATTTTATGTCATCACCAGGTGTAATAATGTACTGATTTTATATCATCTGCTTACTTGGAGGCCAGATGTCAACTGGACATTGAAAGAAAGGAAAACACAGTAGTAAACAATATAAGGCCCAGCACCAAGCTCTGAGATACTCTTGTACACAATGGCATCTAGCCAGATGCCTGTCCAAGAATGATTGCTGTCTGTTTTCATACTTCCAGTCATTGTTGGAGCCATCTGTACAATATATGGATTTACTCCCCTTAGTAGGTGGCACTCTATAATCACATCAATAGGGACACTATAAAAACAATTTTCAAGGTCTAAATATACCACAGACATACCCAAGCCCAAGGCAATACTAACAGGATCATAAAAGTCAGGGCCACAAACATTTTCTCCTTTCATTAGTGATATCCAGCATCTTTCAAAACATTTCCCCCAAACAGATGCAAGGCTTACTGGACAATAAATATGAGCTGTGTCTGAACATCCTCCCTTATATATGGGCAAAACATCTGCTACTTTCCAGAAAGGTGGAACAGCCCTATCCCACAAGACTGAGTTAAATAAGATACTAAGTAGACTAATACAGTTCCAAAGCAGCGTATAAACTGGATGGAAAATGTATTAGGTCCGTGCTATTTGTCTTCTTGATTTTCATAAGTAATATTTCAGAGGTAAAAGGGTAGCTAGCAGGTTTACATTATTCGTATCAAACAGTGGAACAAAAATGCAAAGAATACATGAAACTAGGCCAGAAAAAACAGTCATTAAAAGCGATAGATAGTACTTCTGATAGGGTTGAGAATCTAACACTATGGATATGTTTCCAAAAACATTTTCAAAAGCCTGGAAGGCATCAGGGTGGGAGTAGGCTTATGTTGTTTTATGTCCAACAGCTTGCAATACCTTTTGTGAGAGTCTAACATAGATTCCTCATATCGGTTATCATACTCAAGAGGGAGATAATTTGTGAGGCATAGACCAGCTTCTGATCTTCGTTTATTATATTTTACTGATGCTTTTCATACACCTTAATATGGTTTTACAAACTGAAATGTTTGCCATCACTATAATTTTATTTTATTTTATTTATTTTTTTATTTTACATTTGTTGACTGGGATAGTCCGGCTGGATACATGTCCATTTTCAGCAGAGGCCCAGGAGAAAAGCTCCATGCTATACACTACATACATATTACAAAGACTTTATCATATATACATATAACTTTTTTACAATTTCCATACAGACAGACATTTTTTAATAGGCTATAACATCACATTGGTGCCACGATTTAATACAGAGCGACTGGATTATTAACCAAATAACTAAGATATAGTCACTTAGAGGCAAGAAGTCCTCAAACAGGTGCACAGTTGAGGGGGTGGGAATTAGTCAGGGGTAAAGCAAGGACATAACCATGGTGTTTTAAAGAATTGTATAAGATTTTTCTTGACTTGGGGTAATGAGGGCTCTAATGTTAGCTCAGCAGGAAGTGAGTTCCATGTTTTGCCAATAGAGTTGGCGAACAGAGCCTCCCCAGCTGAGTTGTTAGATTTGAAAGTATAAACTAACATTTTTTGGCGGATTGGAGAGACCTGAGGTTCTGGTAGAGGATGAAAAGGCTTTTAAGAACATGAGTGTGTTCGAGCTGGTAGAGAGTCTTATGGACAACAACTAGTTGGTTGACCTTAAGTAGATTAGGTAGTTCAATCCACCCAAGTTGATTAAGGTTAAGACAGTGGTGGGTTCTATAGGCTGCACTAGTGGCAAATATGGCAATGTGATTATAGCAGCTAGCGTATTTGTTCAAGTCAGTTTTACTCAAGTTTGTGAGTAGAGTGGGAGGCATAGATAAGGGAAGAAAGTAGGTGAGTGTGGCAATATCAGTCCTAGCTAGGGTAGTTAGGAAGGGTTTAATCTTGTAGAGAGAACCAAGTTTTTTTATTAACTGTTTTAATCGTATGGTTAATATGCAAGTCAAACTTAAGGTTATTGTCAACTATTACACCTAGGAGCTTGGTCGAGGGATCTGGAGAAATAATGGTGCTGTTGTTAGATGTTATGGTGAGGGCTGGTCTGGTGGACCTTTGAGATGGGGTGAACAGTAGCAACCTAGTTTTGTTGGGATTTAACATGAGACAGCGATTACGAAGCCAATTTTCAACTGTATTAAAAGCATTTTGGGATAAAGACTGCAACTCAGTTGAGGATGTGGCTGATTATATAAGAGTTGAGTCATTCACATATTGAATACAGGTAGCATCTGGGATGGCCTTGTGCAGATCGTTAATAAATACAGAAAATAAGAGAGGTCCTAAGATGGAGCCCTGGGTGACTCCTAGAGTGATAGGTAAAAGGGTGGATAGGTTATCCTTCCATAGGACTGCCTAATGCCTACCACTCTGGTACGATTGGAACCATTGGATAGCTTGGGTGTCTAGGGAAATGGATTTCAGTATTTGTATAAGTAGTTTGTGGTTTAAAATGTCGAAGGCCTTGGAAAGGTCTAAAAAGATGGCTGAGGAAAGTTTACTATTGTTTCAGTGTTGATTTATGATGTTGGTGAAGAAGAGAAGGGAGGTGGAGGTACTATGGTGTGGTCTAAACCCATGTTGAGAGTTTGTCAGGAGTTTGTTCATGATAAGATGGTTCAGGAGTTGTCTATGTATACATTTTTCCATAATTTTGGCTAGTGGAGACAGGATGGCTATGGGTCTGTAATTTGAGAGCTCAGTGGAGCTGCCTCCTTTATGGAGTGGGATAACATGGGATATCTTCCAGATGGAGGGGATGGAAGCTTCCTGTATGGTTCTATTGATCAGGATGGATATTGGGTATGCTACAACATCGGCTGCTTTTTGTAAATAGTCTGCTGGGATTAGATCTGCATATAAGGTAGTTGGCTTTAATTTTTAAATTAGTTTTCTGATAAATTATGTTGGGACTGGTTGAAAGTTGAAGGTAATTTGGGCATTGGATGTTGTAGTAAATGGGTTTGGGCAGCTGTGGGATAGCTGGCTAGCTAGATGCTGAATAGTTTCTGTAAAGAAGCTATTGAAGTTATTGGCAACCTCAGCTGGTAGTTTGCCATTAGAAGTTGAGGGGGTAGAGGTGGTGGATTGTCCTGGGTGAAGAAGTGTATTTATGCCTGCCCAAAATTTTTGGGGTTTATTTTGGTGTCTCTCTTGTAGGTGGCAATAGTTTTTTTTTTTATCAGTCATAACAAATTTTTTTGAATCGTTCCTTAGCTGCCTATATCTAAGTTGATCAGTAAGGGCTTTGGTGGTTCGCCAAGTGGCCCAGTCTTTATTTCTAAGTGAAATCTTTTGTCTGGTTTCTGCTGAAAGCCATGGGGCAGCTTTTGATTTAGTTCTAATAGAGCGTGCTGGCGTGTGGGAATCTAGACTGGGCAGGAATTTGCTATTAAAGTATATTACAGCTTCTTCAAGTGGGAGATGTTTTAGAACTGACCAGTTACACAGTTTAAGTTCATTTTGGAAATTAGTGAGGTTAAAGTTTTTTTTGTTCCTAATTGTTTTATAAGTAGGTTGGTGAGGGATGTCAGCCTTTTGTCTGATAATATAGGTGAGAAAGTGATCACTTATATCGTCAGGTAGAGTCCCTGCTTTGTACATGTGGGGATGACTATTAATAATATCTTTATTGTTGGGTTTAGTTATCCGAGTGGGGGAGAATATGACCTGTGTGAATCCATAAAGGTTGACATGATATACATGGGGATCAGAGGAACAGGAGTACCAGTCTATGTTGAAGTCTCCAAGAACAATGGTTTCTTGGGGATAGTTATCTGACAGCCAACATAGTATATCTTCTAAGATTTTTATGTTATTATTTGGGGGAATATAGACACAGGCAATGTATATGCATTTATTTTTATTGATAATTAGCTTAGTTATAATGATTTCAGCCTTGTCAACTTGAAATGATAGTGGGGTGACATTGGACATCTCTAGTGAGGATTTATAAAAAGAGCTACCCCACCTCCTTTCTTAGTAGTACGGTCAAGCCTAAATATGTTATACCCTGGAGGTATAACCTCATTGTCTGAAGTGGATGGTTTTAGCCAGGTTTCAGTGAGGCATAGAATATCTGGGGAAAGGTAATCTAGTAGGGCATGAAGATGATGAACCTTATTATTTAGGCTTCTAATGTTTAGATGACTAACCAGGAGTGAGTTAGGAGGTTTATTTAATATTTGAGTGTTTAGGGGAGAGATAGTACTGGGTCTAGAGCCATTGTTCGAGGATGGGCCAGGGTTTGGGTGGATATCTCCATCCATTGTGAGGTTCCATTGAGATTTAATGGACAAATTCAAAAATTTTATAATTAGGTTTTGGTATTTTTTGGTTTTTGGATTGATGTATTTTGTTCTAATGGATTGGTGGTGTTGAATGTGTGAGTGGTTAGACATGAAGTGATATCTCAAGTGATTTAACTTATTTACTACTGTCAGTGTGGGTTGGCCTCTTGGGTAATGAAAACCACAATAGTCCTGATGTTCATAGGCAGTAAGTATGTAGGGGATAAGCAAGAGAGGTATGGCATATTTCAGCATATTTCACTAGACCACGAGGTTCTTAGGGTCTGTGTGCAGGTTTATATTAGAACACCGAACTTTCAAAATTTCGAGTGTCTAATATCGACCTGTTTTCAGCGAACTCTGAAAATATCGAAGAAACAGAAAAACAAATTTTTTCTTAGGGAAAGAATTTGGTTGTCCATTTCTGTTGCTTCGGTATTTTCAGCGCTGTGGTGGAAAGTTACGGGTCGGGTTCAGGTAAGTGCACGATTGTGTGGACATAAGGGTTAGGGCGGGTTAGGTGAGTTAGGGTTAGGACGCGGGTGAGGTGACTGTGCGATAGTGACGGACCTTAGGGTTAGGGTTTGGGTTAAGGTAAGTGGATAGTTAGAGGTGTATGTATAATTTAGTGTAGGGTTAGGTGTAAGAGTTTAGGTGTATGTGTGTGGATTGCTGTTTGTTTGGTGTACTTGTGTTCTGTGTATGTGTTTTAGAACAGCAATTTATTTCCCTAGGAAAAAATTTGCTGTTCTGTATGTTCGATGTTTTAAATTTGCGATTACTAGGGTTCGATTTTAGAACACTTGAAATTTTGAAAGTTTGGTGCTCTAATATAGACCCTCTGTGTGCTACGTAAGTAGAATTTCAAAATTAAGTTGACTTCCTTTTCTAATTTTACCTTTTACCTTAGGTTTTAGCCCTTTACATAGCATTTATTTGCTGGTGTATAATACTTGTAGTTTAAAGCCCACTAATTAAAAACACTACAGGCTTAACTCTGATGAACAATTAGACTAATTGTTAGGTTATGCAGTTATATGGATATTAATGGTGGGTAAAGAGCCAGGAGAGTTACACTCTATTGAAATGTTTAGCATTTCAGGGCTTTTGTAGGGACGTCTAGGAGTGCTTTAGACCCAGTACAGCTTCCTACTGTATTACATTTAAGCAGAAATAGAGTTGGTAGAAACCTTTTCAGGTCTGTTTATTTCAAGGGACTACGCAGGAGCTTTTTTCAGGTAGATTACAGCTG
Source organism: Protopterus annectens (assembly GCF_019279795.1). NCBI lineage: Eukaryota > Metazoa > Chordata > Ceratodontiformes > Protopteridae > Protopterus > Protopterus annectens. The sequence goes on along the minus strand of NC_056747.1, from coordinate 897,229,114 downwards.
AGGAGTCCTTCTATATTTCCAGCCTTTCTGGAGGAGGGCAGTTTTAAGAGGTCTAAAACCAGGTAACAGATAAATACAATACACTGTTTGCTTAAGAGGAACTTCCGGCACTAAGACAAAGAATTACTTAGAAAATATTATATATGCATTGGCATTTTAGTTTTAATCAGCATGAGTGATACCAATGCATTCTAAGCAATACAACCATTATATATTCCTAAGGATATCTTGTTAAGATAGATCCAGCTTATACCTTAGTTCAACAGACAAGGTTTTGTGATTATTTTCGTATTTGAGGATACAACAACTCACAGTCACTAGATAACTTGCCTACAATGCTAAAAGTAACAATTAGACAATTTAGCTAGGTAAAAATAGTTGGGAACAGTTTAATGGACCTTATGCATGGAAGTAAGCATAGCGACAGCTTAGTGACTGTTTAAAACACCTTAACAAACATTAAAGAAGCTTAAAACACTGTAATAAAAGTACTAAAGCTTAGCAACAGCTGTAATGTGTTTCAGAGGATAAAATAACTATAAAACAAGTAATTTAGGTCATTAAAAGCGTTGTGCAGTTTAACGACAAGACCAGCAGTAATTTTTCAGGCAAAGAAGGTTAACTAACAATCCGGCTATGTCTAATTCAATATTTCAACATATCAGTAGGCAGTAAATGTGCAAAGTAATCTCAGTAGTCTAGGATTCAGAAGTTACTACATTACTTTAAAAAAAACAGTGTTTGCACATACCACGAGTTTAGGATGTAGCTGACTGGGTCCAAGAGCACTGGGCTAATGAAAAATGGAGGTTCCACTAGGTTTATTTGAAACCTCATTGACCCAGCTGGCCAGGGGAGGAAGTACCCACTTGATTGGTTTCACTAAACCATGAGGTTCTTAGGGTCTGTGTGCTATGTAAGTAGAATTTCAAAATTAAGGTGAATTCCTTTTCTAATTTTACCTTTTACCTTAGTTTTTTTAATTAGTTTACAAACATCCACACCTAACCTCCCAGCCCCTGCTTATCTCCCCTTTTTTGGGAAAAGAAAAAAGAGTAAGAATTTTAATATCAAAGATTACAGTTCAAGTGCCTCAAGATTCTCAGGCTTCAACATTAGTGCAAAAGAGTGACACCATTCAAATAACTCCAAACCACCAAAAACAATAGAGGAAAAATAATGTTTTAGTCACTGTTAAGTGCTTTCATTCCAGCAATGGACAGGAACTTCATCAGAGCTAAACTCAGAAATTTCACATTGCTTTTGGTCATTTGGTATTATTTGGTATGTTTTACGCTGCCATTTTGATTATTTTAATGCCACCATTCAGCTAATGGAAACATTGTTGGAAAGGAAATGTGTTGATTCTAGCATGAATATAATCCACTTTGTAACCATGCTTGCAACAGCAATATGTTTGGAAAAATAGTTAAGAAATAGAGGGAAAAAACAAAGAAGGCATATTTTGAGGGTGTTAGGTATTATATATTTATGTTTTAGAATCATATTAACACAGTTTATAATATATGTCTAACAGGGAGAAATCCTAGGATGACTCCACCATACATGGTCCCAAGAACTTACCTGTCCATAACCATCCCTGCAAAGTTTGTTTGCATAACCCCAATCTTTTTGGATACCAATATGCTGTATGTAACAACTTTGGTTGAATGATTCTGATTCTAAAAGATGAAAATTAGTTTTGTAACATGACCACAAGAAAAATAATCTGTTTGTAGGATGATATTAAGTTGAGCATACCATGCTTATGTAATCTGATTTAAGTAGTCATACTTAGGTACTCTCAGAAAAAATGAGAAATTGGATAGACCTCAATTATTTTCATAACTCTTAACAGAAGCAGGAAAACAATCAGAGAATAATTTTGAAATAGAGAACATAGACTTTGCTATGATAAACATGTATTTTGTAATTGGAGATTATTAAGTTGTAATAAATTAATAAGAAGAAAGATATGAAGAGGATCCCTATTTGTTGAGTGTTTAATGACTGAGGTGGAATACCAAACAGTTTTGGAAAGGTAATGTCAGGGGAATGCAAAACACAATAAAAATAAAGGATTATTTCACATCAGTTTCTGTATTGCAATTAAATGTGTGTCTTTAAAATTAAATATTTTATGATGGCTGAAAATCAGAAATACAAAATGATTGAGAAAGTTATAATTAGATTTGGCTATTGGCTGAAACCATAAAAACAGTTGATCCTAGTTTGGACAAATATTGAAGTTTTGGTGTTAATATTATGGCCTATCTTCTTTGATGAAGATACAAAGATCCCCTATGGAATTCCGTAGATCCATCCCTCTTAACTCTTATCCTTCTAATCTTACTGTACCATGGGAATTGTATTGAAAAAAATGTATTTTTAAAAAACAAAATAGCGCATACAGGAAAAATTTTTAATTTAAAATATAATGTAGTGAGCAAATGAAAGATTAAGATGACTCCATTTTGACTAATTTTAGAAATTTGTTCATAACATTTTATCATTCTGGGTTTTTATATTGTAAAAGTTTAATGAATACTGCCAATCTAAGATATTTATCTGTGTGACAGCTGAGAGATGGATTGAAAGAGGTTTATGATGGATAAGAAATAGAAGCTTAGATTTTTGGAGGTTTACAATAATAACCTGTGATCTCTTGCAAAATGTATGATGTTAAAATACCTATGTAAAGGAAAGGTTAACCTAGGATATAATAAGAACAATATAATTTGCATAAATACAATTTAAAAAAAATATTTATTGTTACAGGCTTAATATTATATTGTACAATTGTGAAGAGATTGGGATTTATAGCAATTAAAAATAATGGAAACATGAAAATCTTGGCTGAACACAGACAGCTGTTCAGGTACAAAACAGTCAGACCTATTAATAAATATATATTTTTTATGAAGCAAGGCTTGTATCAACTTATCAATTTTGAATTAAATTACTTGGTCTAATAGGTATGCTCTATCAAACATGTCAAAAGCTTTATGTTTGTCAAATGTACATAAGACTACATCACTAGGTGTAGTTCTTTTATTGTGAAACTCTCAGTTATATGACAAAAGGATAGCATGTAGTTCTTTTGTGGACATTTTCCAAGGTTTTGATGAAGTCTGTGAGGCATATTGGGCACTTCTTTTTACATTTGTTTACGCCCAATCTCCTGTCCATTTTAAGCATAAAGTGAAGGCATTTTTTTTACCTTTTTTCATCATTTCCTGTTTTGGAACTAAACCTTAAGTGGCAGCTTGAGCTGTATATCAGCCTCAAGCAAGAAGCATAAATAATGCCACTCAAATAAGACAAAGTGAGTCAAACAAATAACTCATTTCTTTTGCTGCGAAGTAGAACTTTGTGTGTCTTTGCATGACAGTGTGATACCAGGAGACTGGTAGATGACTGACCAGGGATTTAATCAATTTCATGTCCTTTGTCTTTACTTACAGATCAGTTACATTTGGGTTTGTTGTTTAATCTATGAGGTTTGCTGCAAAAATACCTCTGTAAGCTAAAAATTTAGTTAAACTAATTTACTTCCATTGCCACACTAAGTCTGTTCTAAATTATGACAATAGCTTGAAATGTGAGAGACAGCATACTTATGTTATGTTTGTAGTATTTTTCTGTGTAAGTCTGGCTTCTAGTACCAAGAATGTGTATTACCCATATTTCACAAATATAGTGACAAGCTAAATATTTTATCTTCCTCTATAATGAATAGGTATAGTTTAGTAAACTTTGTAAATTTTACTGTTTTAGTTAATCTCACCTATTGTTTAGACTAACTGATTTATAGCTCCATTTAAACTCTGCAGTATTTCTTCTGTCATGTTATCAATGTTTCTCTAATGACTTACATTATTTTTTCCTGCATTACAGTTCTGTTTAACATCTGCAGCATTTATTTTTTGTCAGGTTTTCAATATTTACTAAGAACGTACATTTTGCAGAGCAAAGTAAATATATAATAACTGATGTGCTCGACCATCAAGGTACATTAAACTTTTACATTCAAAGTTAGCACTAATTGAACCAACCAATGTGATTAGAATAAATGCTAATCAACAGGAAATTATAGAATCCTCATTAATCAAAAGGATTAAAGGTACTGTGTACCCCATTCCAATGATCCTATATCCAGAAGTAATTGTTGAGTTTCCAGATGCAAAGAGCAGGACTAGACACACTAGTGAGGACATTAAGACTAAAGATAAAGGATACAATGCAAAAAATAAATAAATAAATAAAGTGGACCTGCCCATTAACAGTGTTCTTCATTACAATGATATTAATTTGCATTTAAGTATTAACTGTGAAATTGCTAATTACAATGACCAAGTTATTGCAAAAGACAGTAACAGAGATCTAGAGATTTTTATTTATCATGACTCTATTTTTACGGCCAACAGTGGGTACACTAACAGGACTAAATAAGAATGTAGTCACTGTTAGTACTCTGTTTTAAAATTAACTGACATACAGAATATATTATACAGATTAATTAACATAAACCAAGGTACAATATATTTTTAAATAATTCTGGTACCAATGACACTAAATCACATGAAAGATATACTATTATCATTGATTACATTAGCAGAAAACACTTCTATAGAACTGATTCTGAGTGAAACTATCCCCTCAACTCTATGCAGTGACTATATTTACTGTAAATAGCACATATAAAACACATGGTTAAGACAACACTGTCTTATCCACACTATCAAGTATTATTTATCAGGAAGATTGTTTTCATGACAAGCACATGTTTGCCAGGCATAAATAATAGCTTAGTGACTATGTGACCTGTTAGATATCAATTAAAATGACATAAGTACTACAATCTTTTTAGGGACAGCAAACCACACAAAAATAAAATATTTCTATTCTAGCACACAAAGTCTAGCCAATAAACACCATGAACTAGGACATATAATTGATATAATCAATCAGAGTGTATGCTGAAAGTGAGGCAACGACAGATCAGTCCATATAAAAACAATTTTATTATAAAAGACAGATAAGCGGTTTCACTACAAGAGCTTCATCAGATCTATGACAAAAAACACTGAGAACCAGGGTATAAGAACAGTATTAATTAATTAATCAACCTATCATATCCATAAATAATGTATATATAAAAACACACACATGAAAATATATGTAATAATATTTCAATTCACTTTATTATACCATCATGCAATTAAAATGGATTGTCATTTAAATTATGCATGTGTGTCTGGATGCAAGAAGCTAATGCTTTCATCTGCAAGAGCATTCATGTATTGAAATGGCCTTGCTATGCTAGTGTACCTGGCTCTTCTATCAAATTTGGGATAACAGAGCAGTTTCTTTTTTTTTTTCTTTATTTTATTAATATTCCTGATCTTCATCCTCTCCCTATCTCTCTCTTTCTTCTTCATCAACATGTAAACACCACCAATATTCTCCAATAATCTCCCTTCCTCTCCCATGGTCTGATGAAAAAAAAAAACTAAACTTAACATCTAAAAGGGTTCTATATTCCTCACATCTTGTTTGGGAAACATCTAGGTCCAAAATATGGTGAGGCTGAATTTATGGCTTCCCATCCAAATATTGATTAACATCATCATATCATCCCTATGTGTGTCTATCTATCTCTGGTCATTTAACTCAAAAGCCCAGCCCTCTTCCAGGGTTCAGCCTAGAAGCCTAAGCCGCCTGACCCTTCATATTATTCCTGAATACAAATGATGGATGCATACTGGATCTCATAAGTAGTATTTATATGCCACAAAGAAAGCTTCTATATACAAATCTAGTTGATATTTTTTTGATCTGAGTACTGCATTTGTAAACTTAAGGCAGGTGGTCAATGTTGAGCCATTAAATGTGAATATGAATGTGAATGTTAAACAATTGAATACTAGCAAATTAGACAATGTTTCTAAGGATAGTGTGCAACCAGCTTATGTTGTTTTAACGATGATATAACCAATTTAAAAATGGTAGGGATGATGCTATTCTTGGAACATAGTAGTTTAGTTGACACAGTGCTTGATTTGAAGTTATTCTGTAGAAGTGTAATGCTTAGCTATATATAAAGGGACAACTGATGAACCAATTGAAAAGAAGGTAACCAGCCTTTAAATCTAGGATGATCCTATTATTATTATAAGACTGCTGATAAGGGTGGATAATTAGTTGTAATGGATGTTGCATTATACCACTTCCATGGAATCTATGTTAGTCATTTATAGATAAAAGAGTATTATGACTATTTTGACAATAAGTAAACGCTTATCCGAGTATATCGGGGGTTACCTAAGATACATAAGATCTTCATAAAACCACCTATGAGACCAATAGTTTCAGGTAGAGGCTGGATCACACCATTATTCCTAATTTATGAATACATAGTGAATATAAATAAGTTGATAGTTAATAGATATAGATTTGATTGAATACTTGATAGTTCATTTTTAAACACTTATACTTGAAAATAACAGATTTATGTTTGACATATATCGATAGGAACAGCTGATGGCACAGCCTACTGGGCACTTCCTGGCACATGTTATGTAACATGTTCCTGGCATCATGGGAGGACTAATGTTTGCACATGATTTTTATCGATTTAAAGCACATGATCTTTTTCTTTCTTGGAATTGTAGAGATGTTCAGTTACAGACTATCTACAGTTACAGACTTTATTGACCATTTGCCCAACAATTTTAAGATGCGGCCTTAAGTTTACAATGCACTAAAATATCATTCCATAATCAGAATGTTTTTTGTATAGAGAGTTGCATAATGCATACACCATAACAAGACCTGTAATAGTAACTCACCCTGTGTCCAGTATGCATCTACCAGAGGTGAAGTATTCAGAATATAATGAAGGGTCATATAGATTAGAGTCAGAGATGTTAGGGAACCCTACTAGAGAGAACTGTGTGGAGTTTGGACAAATTTTAATAGAGATTGACATAGGGGATATGGTGTGATGGAGGTTAATCAATGATGGTGACGTTTTACATCTCCTCGACGACGACTTCAACCCCACCAACCCGCCCACCATGTTTGACCTAGATGTTCCTAACAAGGTGTGAGGGAATATAGAAGTCTAGTTTACATTTTCTCAGTTTACCACTTATTTTCATCAGACCATATTGGATGTAAGAGATTATTGGTAAATACTGGGGTTGATGACAGAGATATGAGATAAGAGAGGAGATACTACTCAGTTCATCTAAATTTGAAAGAGAATAACTTAAAGAAACCAAATTTGATTCCCAAATTTGATAGAAGAGCCAGGTACACTGGACATACTAGGCCCTACTGAGCCCATAGATGAAAGCATTATATTCTTGCAAGCATTAACTTCTTGCATCCAGACACACACATAATTTTTAATACAAAACATTAGGGCTGGTGTCATGCATCTCTGCACACATTTGGCATAGCAAAGTTCATGCAGCTTTTCACACTTTTAAAAGATAATTGCAGAAATCTAGAACCATGATAGATATACCACATATATTAACAAAACACAAAGGTACAAACATAAGCCTTTGTTAACTTTTTTTGTTACTTTTTTAGAACACATATTCATTTAAGGTTTTAGAAGTTATCAACGAAAATAGAGGAGGAGGTGATGTTGTGAACTACACTGAGTTGAGGAAATGTGAATGGATAATTTTATTGAGAGCTGATTCTGGATCATCTTAATGAAATAAAACCCAAAAAAGAATGAGCGAGAGAATTGGAATATAAAGGAATATAAATATTAAATATATTTTTTTAATAATAATAATAATATTAGTATTGTATTATTATTATTATGTTTGGTTATGTATGTTTATATATGTATTTATTTTATTATATACCTTGTTTGTGAGAGAGAGATTTTTTTTTTTGATAACATAAGTGTGTTGCTTTTAAGGCTTGATTAGAGACCTCTCATTAGATAGGTTGATTAAATATAATTGATATAGGCAATTTTAAAATTGTTGCAGTCTCTGAACTTTGGAATTCTACTATTCTATCCTTGTTATATGAAATATGAATGCTTAAGAAATAACACATGAGGAAATGGTATATTACACTAATTCTATAAAACAATCACATTTTTCCTAGTATTAAATGATAGTTTATGAGAAAGTGAAATGCAGACTTGTATTATGTCTGCCCAGATAGCTTTTTAAGGGTTATTCTATGTTACAGTAGCCCCAATACAGACCCAATGACAGACTGGGACTATCTAACTTGATTAGACTACATAATGGGCCAAAGAAATACACTGCTCTTGGGTGATCAAATCTACCTTGCTATAGACAGGAATAATCTCCTAGCTAATGGTCTTTACTCAAAATACTATATCTATTTGCTATCTTCTCATGGATTGCAACAACTTGTTGAATATTATCACTGCTGATATGCTCAACATTGCACATAATGGCTAGGTTACATCTCCATTAGGTACCTCCAACCATAACTTAGTAAAATTCAAAATTTTTAAAACCACCATTAACAAAAATATGGATAAAAGGTAATAACTAGATAAAAGATAACTGTCTTAGAACCTTGTACAAATTATACATAAGACCAGTTAGAGTATAACAGCATCGCCTGTCTCTATACCAAGGAACAACTAAAAAAGTATTGTCTATGTAAAGAAGATTCATCAAGACAATTTATGTGTTTTAACGTGTGTTATTCTGAAATATCCAGGTACTTAAATTTATATAAATATATATAAACTACACTAATGATATAAAAGAGGAAAACTTATTTTGCATATGAAGTGTTTCCCAATGAAACCTACAAGCAATATTTAACATAAATGTACATTATGGTAAATTGCATTTTAGGAATAGTGATATGTAGCTGCATGTAAAGCCATTCGTAACAAGATTGAGACAATTTTTTATAACTCTAAGAATTCCAGAATTATGGAATAAATTACCAGAGTGTATTAGATAATTTAGCTCTTTGAACTCCTTTAAACTTTCTCTTGATATTCAGTATATGATCCTGATTTGATTGAATCAGTGTTTCTTGTTGGTCTTTGACACTATCACGTAAGCTTATGAAATTCTGAAGTTGTAGTAATTGATGAATGGTTGCCACAGATTACCTTGGAGGAACCCATATTGATTAGGATGCATATAGTCAGTTCTATGAGCTTACAGTTATTAATCATTTTAGCTATGATTTTGGAATTAGTCTTCTCTGCTACCTCTGTATGAGTTTTTCTAATCATAATAACGTCCCCTATTGAAAAAAATCATGAACTAAATGGGTAAAGAGTTAAGTGTGGGAGTCAGTAAAGAAATATATATTTTCCAAAATTCAAAGGTCAGTCCATCTGGGCACACAGCCTTATTAGAAGGCACACAGTTAAATGTTATTAATATAATATCTCATGTAATAATGAAATTGGGATAAATTTTAGGAGTAGAGGTGGGATTTCTGATAAAGTTTGTGATGGTAGAGTTCTAGTAGCTAAACATGCCTTTATATATTTAAAAATAATAATCTGAAAAAGCATTCAAATTTTCTTGAGGACCTGAGTTCAGGACACTTATGTTTTGATATTTTTTATTTCAGTGTTTCTCTCCTTATCTCACATTAAAATATTATGAAAATTTTACTTGTGTTTTAATTTTGAAAAAGTCTCCTTTTGTGAGAAAACGTTTGATGAATTTGCTCATTATTGAGAAAAACTATGTTCCTTTTAACCTGCAGTGTCAAAGGAAAATACAGTAACAATTTCAAATGCTGGGACCTGCCAAAATGAGCCCTAAAATGCAGAGATTGAATGGCCAAAAGAACGGACTTACATATACTAAGTCCAAGATGCCATTTCTCACAATATTTCCTTTTCTCCTAGGTAAGATGATCTCAGAGTTGGTGTACACAAGTTTTGGTTGTGTGGGGTGAATGCCCCCACCATGGGGGGTGCAAGGGGGGGGCTTTTAAGGAGGAGAACAATTTTGAGATTCACTCTACTGCTGTATTTTCTGTCTTTTTTTTTGGCTTCTCAGCACTCTGCATTTGGAGTGTCAACATTTCAATAGGGAGCCAGAAAATACTTATAATTTACCATCATAAGTGTTGCCAGGAGAGATAACTGGTCAGTAAAGTTGTCCATTTTTTACCTTTTTATAATCTTAAATTAGATGAAAGTTGCAAGAGAAATCCAAATATATATATATATGTATATTGGCTGTCAGAGTGATATTACAAAGTGATATTACATGTACAGTTAGAAGACTAGAACTCATGAACGGTTTTAAATATTTCAGATTTAAAATCTGATAAAACATTCAGAGTATATGCATGAGACCACTAGAAATGTTAGTATTAGTAATAACTAGATTTAAGACTAAGGGGCAATGGCAAGAAAGGTAATAAAGTAAAATGGTAATGTTAGATATCAGGGTTAAAAAGGGCAATAAATAAAAATTAATACAGTCTGGAAAAATTCTTATGTCTTAAGTCTAAATGTATATGCCTGGGTGATTGTGGAAATGTATGTGACCAGACATCAGATAAATGTAGCAGGTGAAGGAAATAAGCTACTTTTACTGCACTGCCTGCTCTCCTCTTTTTAGAAAGCTGTACATTAAAATCACCTGGCATACAAATATTACAGCAGGCAAGAGGTTGTATACCTAACAGTCAAATCTTCAAGAGAAGATTCATAAGCAGTAAGTGGAGTTTACACTGAAGATAAAGTCAAAATAGGACTTTTTGTAGTGGATTTTGAGAAGCATAATCCTACCTGAGGTATCTGCAAATGTGTCTAAAACTGTAATGTTTTGTGAGCAGGAGACACCGACTGACTTACTGTCATACGAGTTAACAAAAACGTGAGCAAATTTCTTGTACTGTGTTAATAAAGCATGTTTCTCTTTACTTAAATGGACTTGTTTTTTTTCCTCCTCTGCACCCTATGTTATTCTGTCTGGCCATCCTAGTGGTCCCATCCACTGCCAGGTCTGTATGCTCCTTTTTCCTAGTCCAGAGTTATCTGAGTAAGCTGGAGCCAGTTTGGATCTTAAGGGCATCCTGGGGAATAGGGTGAGGGCAACTGTTTCTGTTTGCAGAGGGGGGGGGTATGGCCTATTCTTATTTCCCTACCACTGCATTCAACAGCACATACAAGGGCTACTTCCATCTGTAGACAGTCTCTCCTCAGGGAGCATTTCTGATAAACATCCTTCCCCCACAGATGGGCAAGCACAGATACCCAAGCTGCTAATCAAACCCTGGTCACCTGGACTGTAGTTAGGGCTTTATCCCTCAACGCCACAGCACACTTCTTGAAGACCAGCAAAGTCTTTTGTAGCATGTTGCAATAATTTTAATAGCTTTCTTTCCTTAACAGGTGATTAAACACATTATTATTAAATGAAACTATTATAGTTGTTATGTTTCTCTAACCCACAACTGTAGCATATATGCATGACACACAATATAAGAAATAACCTTCAACAGCATGCAGACCCCCTCACAAAAAATAAAGAGAAAAATAAAACAATCCATAACAGTCCAAGGATAGATTGCTCATGTATCTAAGAGATATTTATTTATTTATTTTACATTTGTTGACTGGGCTAGTCCAGCTGGATATATGTCCATTTTCAGCAGAGGCCCAGGGAGAAAAGCTCCTCGAAAACACAGTAAAAAAATTATATATAAAAACAATATTTCACACGTACAAGTACAATACAAGATTAAGCTGTTTTATACATGATAGATTTTACAGATGTGGGTAGATTAATATAGAAGGAAATATGTTCACTCAAACACATTTGATTGCAAAATCATATGACATGTAACTTTTGTTAACATGGTAGGTACTCAATGACATTTTAGGGATATTGATAGAGGATTAATCAAATTTAGGCCTGTTATATTTATGGTTTTCAGTAGTCAGTTTGTATATACAGTTAATAAGACACATGTCTTAGTAAATAAAATAACATGAGTAGTCAGTCTGGGTTCACACAGGGGCATAACCAATATGATTTAAGGTAGGTTTTAAGCCTGATTTTAAATTGTGTAAGTGAAGAAAGGGAGGTCAGGTCACTGGGGAGAGAGTTCCAGGTTTTACCCACAGTATTAGAGAACAGAGTCACCAGCCTTATTGTAGGTTTTGTCTATTTGTACTAATATTTTATTAGATGAGCGTAGGGTCTTAAGGTTGTTGTAGGGGGTGATAAGGTTGGTAAGAATTGGAGTGTTAGTAGGCTGATACAGGATTTTGTAGGCAACTGTTAATTGTTTAAATAGAAGTAAATTTGGCAACTCTAGCCATCCTAGTTGTTCATAATTAGTACAGTGATGGGTTCTGAATATAGAGCCTGTTGCAAATCTAGCAATATTGTTGTAGGAGACAGCCAGTTTGTTCAAGTTGTTTTTTGAGAGGTTAGTATATATAGGGGAGGCGTAGAAGAGGGTGGAGATTAAGTGTGTCTGGGCAATAGTAGACCTTGCTAGTGGGGTAAAAAAGGATTTGATTCTATAGAGGGAGCCTAGTTTTTTGTTGACTGTTTTTATGGTACTGTTAATGTGACTATCAAAGTTAAGGTTATTGTCAATTAGTACCCCTAGGAGTTTTGTGGTAGAGTCAGGGGATATGATAGTTCCATTGTTTGATGTAACAGTAAAATGTAGTGATGTGGCCCTTTGGGTGGGAGTAAAAAGTAGGAGTTTGTTTTTTTGGGGGGTCAAGATGAGGTAATGGTGTAGTAACCATTCCTCTACTATGTTAAACACTTCTTGGGTGAGGGACTGAAGGTCTGATGGAGTCAGGGCTGAGCATATTAATGTGGAGTCATCTGCGTATTGTATTACAGTTGCTTGAGGAATTACAGTATGCAGGTCATTGATAAAAATAGAAAATAGAAGAGGTCCAAGTATAGAACCTTGGGGGACACCGAGTGCAATGGGGAGATGGGGAGATAAATTGTTCTCCCACAGAACTGCCTGTTGCCTATTATTTAAATAGGATTGAAACCATTGTATAGCCAGTGCATCTAGAGATAGGTTTTTCAGTATGTTTAAGAGAAGTTGGTGGTTAACCATATCAAAGGCTTTAGAGAGATCAATAAAGAGGGCTGATGATAGAGTGTTGTTATTGCGATTTTTGTTTATACAGTCAGAGAAGGATAGAAGGGCAATAGTAGTACTGTGAAATGGCCTGAAGCAATGTTGGCAGTTAGCTAATAAGTTATCTATTAGGTGTTTTAACAGTTGCTTATGAATGCATTTCTTCATGATTTTTGCCAGTGGAGATAGTATAGCAATAGGTCTGTAGTTGGATAATTCCCTAGAGTTTCCACCTTTATGCAGGGGAATAATGTGTGAGATCTTCCAAATAGAAGGAATAGTACCCTCAGAGATTGTTCTGCTAATCAGAATGGAGATGGGGTAGGCTATGGCATTTGCAGCTTTTTGCAGATATTCTGCAGGAAGGAGATCAACTGCGGTGGTGGTAGGTTTGAGTTTCAGTATAAGGGTACGGATAAAGGATGTAGGAACAGGTTTGAGATGAAATGAGGAAGGTAAGGTAGTAGTAGAGGAAGTCAGAGATGAGCTGTCAGGAGTTAGTTGATTGGCAAGAGACTGAATGGTCTCAGTGAAGAATGTGTTAAAGGTATTTGCAATTTGCTTTGGATTGTCATGGTCAGTACCTCCTGGGGTGGGTGTGACAGAATGGCCTGGGTGTAAGAGTGTGTTAATCCCTGCCCAGAATTTTTGTGGTTTGTTTTGCTGGGTATGTTGTAGTTGAATGTAATAGTTTCTTTTGTCTGACAGAGTGGCTTTTTTTGTATCATTTCTTAGCTGTCTGAACTTTAAGTGATCCTCTGGGTTTTTAGTAGTAAGCCACTTGGCCCAGACTTTATTTCTGAGGAGCATTTTTTGTTTGGTCTCTTTTGAGAGCCAGGGGGCAGGTTTATTCCTAGTTCTAATGGTCCCTTTTGGACCATGGAGATCTAGAATACTTAAGAATTTGGCATTAAAGTAGATTACTGCTTCCTCTAGAGGTAAGTTTTTGAGGGGTGACCAGTTGCATGCTTTAAGTTCAGTTTGGAAGATGTCAGGGTTAAAATGTTTGCTACTCCTTATTATTCTATAGGTAATTGGACTAGGGATGTCAGTCTTAAATCTGATTATGAAGGTGAGTGCATGGTTGCTTATATCCTCAGGGAGAGTCCGTACTTTGTAACTTTGGTGATGTCTATTTATCAGAATCCAATCTAGGGTGCTTTCATTGTTATTGCGTTTATTGGTCCTTGTGGGGGAGCTAATAGTTTGAGTGAACCCATGTAGGTTAAGATGAGTAGAGGGCTGGTCAGAAGTACAGCTTTTCCAGTTGATATTAAAGTCACAGAGTACTATTGTTTCTTGGGGATAATTGGTGGAAAGCCAATTTAGGATATTTTCTAGGGTATTAGAATTATTCCCTGGGGGAAGGTAGGCAGCAATAATATAGATGGATTTACAGTTATTGAGTTGAATTTTGGAGATAAGTATTTCTTCATTACTAGTTAGAGGGGGTTTAGAGTCAATAGAGGTCACCTGTAATCCAGATTTATATAGTATAGCTACTTCACCTCTCTTCTTACCTTTTCGGTCTAGTCTTAAGATGCTATGCCCAAGTGGTATAAACTCATTGTCTTGTATATATGGTTTGAGCCAAGTTTCAGTGAGACACAGGATATCAAATGAATGCACATCCATGAGAACATGTAGTTGGGCAACCTTATTATTTATGCTCCTGATGTTAAGATGTGCTATCAATAGTGAGCTGGGAAGTCTGGAAGGAGTTGCGTACTAGTGGGAGTTGTGTTATGGGTCTCTCTGGACTGGATAGAGTTTGTTCCTGGATTGGGATGTATATCTCCATCTATTAAAGATTGGAGTTGAATTCTAAGTGTAAGTTGAACAGGTATACATGTTAGGAATAGGGATTTCTTAGCTTTTGGTCTATAGTATTTGATGTGAGTCAGTCTGTGATATTTTGCTGGTAGGTAGGCTATTGTGCTGGGTGTGTTTGAATGGCTTTGAGCATGAACTAATGGTGTTGAAGAGGTTTGCTTTGTTGGGTAATACAGGTTTATGTGGTGGAGATGTTCATAAAATGTAAGTAGATAAGATATAGTAAGAATAGGTATGAGGGAAGATAGAAGTAGGATTTTCAGGTGTGAAGAGGTTGATATATATATGACATTATGGCAGAGTTGTTTATAGTGTAAAAATAAGGATAAGTGTGGTGGTTGACTAGGTAAGACTTGGATGTGTTGGTTCTGGCGATTTAAGGAGTGGGATGTTATGATTGGTGGTTATTGTAGGGGGTGTGGTTTGGGTGAATAAATGTAGGAGCACTAGGGGCAGATGGGAATTGGGGGCAGGGTAGGGGAGTGGAGTGAGCCCGCAGGGCAAACGGAGCGGGATAGAGCCAGTGAAGGAAGAGGACCCCAGGAACAATCAGTGAAGTGCTGACTACTTTGGTAAGGTGGAGATGTGTGTGGAGGAGAGTGAGTTACTGTGAAAATAGAGGAGTGAGTAGGACAGGGATACCAAAGAAAAGAAATAAGCAATGTGTCTGATAAATGACATTTCAAAACAGTGGGATAGATTTACAAGGCAAATACTATGAGAAGGATCCCATCTAGGGGACAAGGATAAAAATGCAAGTAGCTTTTCCAGAGTGTTGTCAGGTCTAGGAGTAATGGAGGGTAAACATGAGTTAGCAACAGAGACTACACGTGGGTAGTGTGATAAGGTTTAGGAGAAAAAAGGATTAGAGTAGAGTAAGGTTGCTGGCTGTCCTGGCTAGGGAGCAGTCTTCAGTTACATGGAATTATTTAATTCAAGTATAGTATTTACTACAATAGTTGTAACACATACTTTCTTGGTTCCTTGTGGGAAAGAGGCTTAGGGAGAGGATTGGCTCTATTCTTTAGTTCAGGTAGAGACCAATATTGGCTCTATTCTTTAGTTCAGGTAGAGACCAATAGTCTTAGCATAAGGTTTAGTTCTTGGCCTTCAGGCAGGGCAGATTCTCAATCCCTAGTTCAGGGCAAGCAGGGTGGAGAGCTGGGTATATAAAGGGAGAGAAAAGACAAAATGGTAAGGTAAAACAGGAATTTACCAAGAGCGTAGATGTAACATGTTATGTTTTATATGTGAGGCACCATATAAGAAGAAATATAACAAGTCCCCTGTATATAACCAGACAGCATTAAAAGTACTGGAGCAGGTTTCCTACTGTAAAAGTAACAGCTTTATAGTAATCGTGTAATTATCTTGTATTTAGTAGTTCAAGCTCTCATATGATAAGTGGCTATTAGAGCGGAAAGTATGCAGGTTCCCCATATATACAGCCTTGTTAGCAGAAGCGCTAATATAAAGTGGCAATGTCTATACTGTTAGTAGCTTTTACAGTTTAAGGTGAGCAGGCATCCACTAATTACAGTCCGGATGAGTATCAGATAACAGCAGTCTTTTACAGTCTAAGGTGAGCAGGCATCCACTAATTACAGTCCGGATGAGCCGAAAACGCTAATCCTCTACAGCGTTTTCTAATTAGTAGCTCTTAGAGGCTAAAATGTGCCGGCATCTGCTAACAACAGTTCTGATTGGGGTCAAAAGACTAACAGCCAAAAGTTCTTTCCAAGCATCCTGAAGAGATTTAAACTTAAGGGTTAAGTCTATAATTAGTTTACAACTTACCTGCAAAATAGCTAGAAAAAGAAATTTGGAATGATCCCTCTTTGTCACAACTGGCTGTGTTTCTGTGAGAAGACATTTCTTTTCTGAAGGACAACCCTGATATATCCTAACAGGCTGATGGTTAAAAGTTATATTTGTTTTAGAGAAAACTGCCTGAAAAACTTTAATTCTAGCTGTCAGATGAGAAAAAAGTACTATGACTAGGAAGTTATACTTTGATCTAGGTGGACGTAGATGATGTACAGCATCCACACTGAACTCATGTATGGTCAACAGGTGATGTGATGTATACAATTCAGAAAAAATAGAAGCTGTTCTTATGGGACAAAGCACTGGCAGTGACTTCTGCATTCATATTACCCAAAGACTGCACTATCGTACACTCATCTCCACATCACCGACTTTCTGCTACATAGAAGAGACTTGTGGTTTCAGATGTTGGTTTTCCTGGGGGACAAGAAAAGTTTTTGTTGAAGGAGAAATATATTTCCTTCCAATGCTGTTTCTGGACACAGAAAGCTATCAATTTTGTTTGTGACACAGTATTAAGTATAAAGGCTTTAAACCCATTGTTTCATTGTTACATCAAATGGTGATATGTATTAGGGTGTCCAGTTTTTCTATCAATGCCTTAGCCCAGTATCAGAGGAGAAAGTATTAATTTGGTATTAATGTCCTAAATCAGTTAATCCAGCTGAAACATGTGTAACTATGCTATCTTTACCAGTTTATGAAAACATACCTGATTGTTGAAGATAAGATTTTCCAAAGCCTTAGAACTGAGTTGGATATGCTGGTTAAGCTATTGATGAACTTAAGACAAAGGTAAAGATGAATCAAGTAGTTTGTCAACTTCATCAGTGCTATCTGCAGCCTGAACTGCTACCTGAATGGATTCCCTGTTTTTATTCAAACCTGTGCTTGAATTTGTTGTTGGAAATGACATTCAGTATGTTATCATGCACTGCCATGTATTTGGGTTCTACAGTCGCTGTAGCAAATAGTGCAGAAAAATAAGTCACTGGGTCCCAATCAGAACTGTACCTGAAGCAGTTAATGTTATCAGGCTTGCTTCCTCATCCAGCACATATTAACCTAAAAAAGGTGATAATGTAAATTACTTTCCCATTTGGGATTTTATGATTTAGAAAAGTAAAAGCTAGCCAAGTTGTCACCTTGCTTCTGTGATAGCCTCAATAAATGTACATGCGGATACACCTTATACTACAGTCTCTACCCTTGGAAGATCCTTAGGATTGTCGGCTCCTGTTTTCTCAACAATGTCTGACCTGGACAGTGGGTCAGGTGAAGGAACTCTTTCTTACAACTGGGGCAGAGGTAATTGAGGTGCTGGGTTTGGCAGCCATCAGTGACAAAACATCAACCTCCTGATATGTATACACATACTTTTAAGTGAGCTAAAAATAATGAAAAAACATTGGAGCAGGCATCAGGGGACCAGGATCCCATGACAAGATGCCTTCCATAGAAGAAAGATCATCATTTTTCAGGGGTCCACAAGGCTGGCTAAATTCAGAGATAATAGTTAACTGCATGGAAACAGATGTATTAAAATAGCAAGGATATCAAAGAAAAGTCACATAGGGTTGTACACGATGTGCTAGTCAACAGCAGACAGCTGGTGACCTGCATCCAGCTGTGACATAGCAGAAATTACAAGTGAGGCCTGAAGACAGACCAAGAGCCATACACTGTTGTCAGCCTCCAAAGGAAGATTGACATATAACTGTGACATAAAAAAAAAAAAAAAACAGATGTAAAACCTGGGAGGCTTACCAACAGGAACTTCCTCTTAGTTCAAGTTTTCAGACCAATATGGAACTTACATGGTCTCACTAGGTTTTAGCACCCAATTGTCTTCTTTCACTATCAGCTTTTGAGGTTACTCCACCTTGCATACGCACTTTATTCAGCTTTGGGGATGATGTCTATTACCAGAATCAAAGAGATGGACATCTCTTAACTCCAGAACCAGAGCTTTTAATACTCCAGGAAGTATTTGAGGTCCTTTATCAATATTTTCAGGGGTTTCTTCCTAAAATTGAAATGCTCCTTTATATGTAAATGAGATGCTCCATCCAAGGACAGAATAAACATGGAAGGACTACAGGTACACTTCTCAGTGATGTTTCTTCCATGGGTGTATCATTAGCCTCATGGAAAAAAGAAATACATACTCAGAATACTACAGTACTAGAAGTCAGCACAGATAGTAACAACAATACTACACAAATAAATGTTGCAAGAAAAAAAATCCCCAAATGCATTTGTATTGCTCAGGAAGCTACCTTGATGAAAACTACAAAATTACAGAATATCTTGATTAAAGCAAAAGGAACTGATGATGGCATATACTTCTGTCCCCTTTCTGCACGACTTCAGATTGATATCTTTTTCATGGAAAGGAAACATCTCATGCAAGGGATGTCGAAAGTTGTAAAAGTTAGGCTGTATTGGCAGATATCCATGATCCATTGGTTAGTTCTGGAAGGCTGAGTATTAGTGAGAACTTGACGCTTGGTACAGACTGTTCAACACTCTGAGTCTGACAACAGAATAAACTTTGTGAATATGTGATGGGTTTGCCATCTGTGGAATGTTACAGTCTTCTAAACACCAACACTGTCTGGCATGCAAACAACCTCTATAGCATACTTACTGCCTATGCTTTTTTTTGTCCAGAGAGGGGTTATTTTTAGACACCACCATTCTGACTTTTAAGTAAGTAACTTACACTTACTTGGATTCTAATATTTGGAAGAGCTAATACTCCCACTCTATTCTTTCTTTCTCTAAATATTCTTCACTGCAAACCCTCTCTGCATATTTCTATTATCAAGGCATTGTGTCATAAG
Source organism: Protopterus annectens (assembly GCF_019279795.1). Lineage (NCBI taxonomy): Eukaryota > Metazoa > Chordata > Ceratodontiformes > Protopteridae > Protopterus > Protopterus annectens. The sequence goes on along the minus strand of NC_056747.1, from coordinate 897,209,486 downwards.
AATTACAAGTTACCTTGTTAGACTCCAAAACTCATAATGCAACAACAACAAAATTCTTCTCTTCTAACTAAGGTTCACAAAAACAAAAAATAAAATATATATCATGTGTCTATCTTCCCCCACAGGCAATAACCAACACACATTAGAGGCCTCAGCTGGCTGCTCTCAAGTAACCCCCAAGAAACCATTATACTTGGAGATTTTAACATATCTATAGGGCCCATTACTCTCTTCCATCTCTTACAAATGACCTTCATTCTGTAATTCCTCAAGCTGACTCAAATGATGGAACTATAATATCTCGAGACAAACTTGTCCTTTGAACTCACACAAAAGACCATAAAAATACCTTACAACCTCACATTAATAACCTATAGAATAAAACCTTTCTTACACCCTCCCCTCTATAGAATAAAACCCCTTTAATTACCATAATATCCACTGTGCTCATACCCACCTCATCTCTACCTTGCAAATATATATAAGTAATCTGAGAAGTAATCTTACTCCCTCAACAATACATCCTCATAGCACATGTGTGCCAGATTTGCGGCAGGGTCCTCCTATAGAACTAATCAATGTATCAAATCTGAATCAGTTAGGATGGTTAGAATCAAACAATTAAATATCAAATAATAGTATAATAGTAGCCCCCTCAAAATACACCCCACCTCACACCCCATTACTACATCCCCCCTATCCCCCTTAATAACTTGCAGCTCAAGACAGCTACTATACTTGTAATAACCTCAAAATCCAACAGCTGAAGCTGTGACACCTTGTTCTCCAATACAGTGGTAAAGCCTGGAACATCCTCTAGACCCCACACCCTAGCCTGAATTCTAGTTGTATCATCTTGTGTTGTTTCTAGACTATTTTTCCTTCCCTTTTTTTTTTTTATTTTTTCTCATAATTATAAGTACCACTCATGAATTTCTCAAATTCATAATAGTATCATGTGTTATATGTTTAAAGCCTTACGTTTGTGTTTCTGTTTCATGTTCTCTACTATCTCTAGATTGATTCTTCTTTTTCTTTTTCTTTCTTTCCTAGTTTAGTATATCTTATCATCTCATTATGAGAATTACTAGGTGTATAAATTGTTATAATGTTCTAAGATGTGTACTTACACCATTTCTAATTATATTAGTTATCTCTCATTCTAATCTAATCTTATTTTTTCCTTTCCTTTTTTAATATATAAATAAAAATCTTAGGCTTGTACTATAAAAATTAAAACTTAAAATTACTTATACTGTTATTGTGTTTGTCTTGTCTTTTTTATGTTGTTGTTGTTTGTGGAGCTTTTTCTCCGGCCTCCACTGAAAATGGACATATATCCAGCTGGACTAGCCCGGTCAACAAATGTAAAATAAAATAAAAATAAAATAAATGACTGTTGCAGCCTTCAAATCCAGAATGCACAGTAAGGTCCAAGTTTGAGCTCTACTGCATTGTTTTGCCCAAGGTACAAAATGAGCACCTTCTTGTGTTTATGTGGACAAAGAATTGATGCCAGTCACTATCCTGCTCCACTCTGGTGAAGGCAAGCTCTTGAGATGAGATAAAAGTTGACTTCTCACAGTTTACTGTCACTCCTATGGACCACCCTCATGGAAGTACCCACTCCAGACATGCCACTGCAAAACCTCTTGATGTTGCACTTGGAGCCAGTCATCCTAGCAGGGCAAACAGAACAAGCTTCTTCTCCTGCAAAGCTTCAGTAGCAACATCCAACACATTGGCAAGCACTCCAGTTGAGCAGAAAACTGGTTCCAACCCAGAATGAAATAAAGCAACCTTACCTGGTTCTGCTTGATGTGGTCTACTTGTTAACTGCCAAACACTCATTTATATAATATACACTCCTATCTTCCAATCTGCTGGAACCTCATTAGGATGCAGAAAGCAGAGACCCTTGAAAAAAATGCTGCTAAACTGTCTTTTTTGCCATCTGCTTGGATCACAAGCATGTGTTTCACTTGCTTAAGTCATATCTACTTACTTGGTAGATGGCAGTGAGTAGATCAGACTTGAGCAAAAATGTTGCTAAAGCTTATGTAGCCGATCCTGTGCAAAATGTCTAGTGACACCATTCAGGCTGTGGTAGCGTGGGCTTGACCTGACTTCTCCATTCAGAACTTGTATACTGGATGTGGTCATCAAAGTCACTTTAATACAAATAAATCTTCTGTCTCCTTTACAATAAAAGACAGATGGAAGTAGAATACATGGCCTCATTCCAAATGATGGACAATTTCTACAGCTCTCCAAAGAGTAGAATACACATCTATCACAACATTTATGTGCAAAAGACATGCTCTTTGAATGATGTCTTCTCAGGTTAGGACTTAATAGTGCTTAAGATATGGTCAACTGAGACCATGCCTAACACTTACTGGTCTATTGGATATCACTCCAAGTTACGACAGAACAAAAGAACAAGCTTCACATGCCTGGTCCTGGAAAGTAGCAAGGACTGCACTAATGGAATAATTTTCCTGGGATACTCATGGGTACAGCTGAAGGAAATATTTGTGGGATCTCCACACCTATAAGGGTGACTCTTCTTTGTGTGCTAGTGAAGATGAGAAGAGGAGGAGATGGAGCTGAGTGTATTGTACAGACCACTCCACAGTGGTTAATACCCATTCCCTCTTGCAAAGATATTTGACTAAGTCCTGAAAAGCCTATCCAAACAGAATATCAACCCAGAAGGGAGGGACGGTGGGTTGCCTGCCTCAGTTAATTATTAAAAGAGGCAAGCCCAAGCAATAACATCCAGTACATGCACATATCTAACCTATTGCCATGGACACAACCTCAATGCAGTGGAAGTTACAGGAGGCCCTGTAAGTGTCTTTCTGAGTGACTCCTTAACACCAGATCAGAGAAATTTAACAGCTTTTCAAGTGTATGTTCCCATATGGAAGGCTAGACATAAGAGAGATAAAACAGACATTATCTATTGACTAATTAATCTTATGAACAAGCCTGTTTTCAGAATGTGACACAGTAGCACAGCCTAATTAAAGGAAGCAAACGCCCACAGTCTGCAAACTATCAGACAGAAACTCTAGTAGCATCCATAAATATGCACAAGTTTTTCTCAGCTTTAAAGAAGTTTCCTAAAGGGAAGGCTGCCAGACTAAACACTGAGATTTACAATTACTTAGAGCCTCAGCTAGTGAACCCATTAATTTATCTATTCCTTTCCTTTCCTTTCAACAGGGCTGGAGAATGAAGCCATAATTAGGATAATCCATTATCACGGCACTCCCAAAACCGAACATTGTACTAAAATTGCAGACCAGTCTATTTACTAAATGTAGATTTTAGATTTATGATAGAATCCTTGCAGAAAAGATGAGTTCTTCCCACACTCATTGACAGAGTCAAGCAGGATTCTTCCAGGTAAGGGCAAGTGTCGGCCACCTATACACTAAGACTTTATATCCAGGGCCTAACCAATGCATCAAAGTCAGTGATGACAGATTTTGGAAAAGCTTTTAATTCTATTAAGCAGGGATAAACCTGAAAGGTTATGATCAAAATATGCTTCCAAACTCTTCTTATTTCTGCAGTACATCATTCTAACATATTTCTGCAATACAAAGTAAATATGACAACCCACTATCCAGAGTGCTCCCCTATGGCTACTTGCTGCCATGCTTCCCAGTGACAAAATACACTATTCAGGGATGTTCAGTGGGTCCATGCTGTGTCCAGCAACAGACACTCTAAACTAAACCCTGATCTACCCTAATGACATTTCAGGGTGGACCATGCATGACACAGACACCAAAACATTAATGTTTCATAATGATTGCTTCATTCTCATGCAAAACCTTCTACAGGATATACTAAGCATCATATCTACCCCAACTACTTATGCAAGCTTATCTAGACTGAAGTAATCTCCAAGCAAATCAGTCTAGATTCCTTTTTACAAAACCAAGAACCATGTAAGCATTTCAGTATCATCCTCCACTCAAATTATAGCACCATGGTAGAACAAAACAACAAAGGAATTTAGGACATATACTATATATGGGTCTATAACTGGAAGAAGTTTCACCTGTCCCTTCTCGGGCAAACAGCAGTCAGGATGTTTGTAGCCCATTTGCTCTTCTACACATTCAGATACTAACCATCCCAGCCAATAAGTAACTAACAAAAATGTCCAATGACCAGCTCCATATAGTACAACAAATGGAAGCAAGTGCCCAAATGTATAGAAGGCACTCTAGCTGCACTACTGGGTTTTAGTTTATCTCATTTGCAGTTATACTTAAAGGTCTTTATCTTACACCCACACTTCTGCATGAGTAATGCCTGCCCCCATATGAGCAGGCAAAGAAGTATACATGCTCTGGGGTGACACACCACGAGCGATCAGATGGCATCCTTGCTCCATTCCCAAGTACCTTAAATCAAGGCATACAATCAATTACACTTTTGAAAGTTGCCTGTACAAAATATTTCCCTCCAAAAAATATAGAAGTCACTTAATCCACAGTGGAGAAGTGCACTAGAAAACTGAAACTAAGAAGTTATGTACCTACCATAACGTTCCATGTTAGTTGTCTTCTCTCGCCTTCTTTCTTGCTTGATGGGTTGAGCCGATCCTCGGCTGCACTTGCTTTAGCTCGAGAACTCCTTTTACCAGCTCGAGGCAGCCCCATATCCCATGATGCAAGGCGGTAAGTACCCAGATCTCGTTTGTTGACAAAGGGCAATAACACCAAGCATAAAATACTTCCCAAAGGAAGAAGAAACTTACAGATGGAAAAAGGACCAGGTCTGAATGGTCTTTAGCATAATAGTTTCTTATACAAGGTCTGTCCAGGCCAGGGGAAGGAGGGAGGGTCGCAAGAAAGAAGGCGAGAAGACAACTAACATGGAACGTTATGGTAGGTACATAACTTTAATGTTGTTGTCAATCTCGCCTTCATTCTTGCTTGATGGGACCGCGTCCTAGCACCTCTATCCTGGGTGGCTCAATGGAACAAACTCTTGAGGACTGTAGAGCCAAAACTCGCTCTGTCCCTGGAGGCCAAGTCCAATTTGTAATGGGAAACAAAAGTGTGAGGAGTGGCCCAAGTGGCGCTGCACAAATAGTGTCCAAAGGAAGTCTAGCTTGAAAAGCTGTAGAAGTAGCTAAACTCCTAGTTGAATGTGCTTTAGGTTTTGAGCACAGCTGTTTTCCCCGAGCGTATAAATTTCAGTGATGACAAGAAAGCCATCTGGACAAAGTCACTTTAGAAACAGGAAGGCCTTTTTTATTATCCGCATAGGAAACAAAAAGTTGATCAGATTTTCTAAATTTTTTGTTCTGTCCAAATAATATCTAAGTTGACGGTGGACGCCAAGATAATGTAGCTTTTGTTCAGCTCTATCTGAATAGTTAGGAAAAATACAGGAGATCAATGGATTGATTCAGATTGTTCTTTGAAGCGACCTTAGGTAAAAGGATGGATTAGTTCTCAAAGATACTCTGTCTTTGTGAAAAATCAAATAGGGGGTCGAACCGAAGAGCATGAAGTTCAGACACCCTCCTGGCAGATGTAATAGCCACTAGGAATAAAGTTTTCCAAGAAAGATATTTCAGGAACAAGAAACAGCTGGCTCGAAGGGGAAGAATCAAGGATGTCAGCACTAAATTTAGATCCCACTGAGGAGGAGGATTCCTGATTGGAGGCTTTAGTAGGAAAATTCCTTTCAAGAAGGCCCTGCAGAGCCTATGGGACATAATATTATGATCTGCTATCCCGACATGAAAATTAGAAATAGCAGCCAATTGAACTCTGACTGTGGAAGAAGAGGAGCCTGCATGAAAAATCTCTGCTAAGAAGTCCAGAACTGCCTGAACAGGGCAGTAAAAGGATCAATATTTTGGGCCTTAGCCCAATAAGAGAAACGTTTCCATTTGCTTGTGTAAATCCTCCTGGTAGAGGATTTTAGTGAAGCTACTATGATGTCTCTAACTGGGTTAGAGATCAAAGGAAGCCTGGCTAAGGAAGGAAGTGGAGCAACCATGCTGTGAGGTTGAGAGAAGGGATTGACCGGTGCAGCTGACCGGATTGGTGAATCAGTAGATCTGGCACTGGGTCCAGATGCCACGGCTGCACCAAAAGGTGATGATGGAGGAACGGGAACCAAACTTGTCGAGGCCAGTAAGGGGCAATGAGAATCAATTTGGCTCTCAAACGGTAGCTTTCTGGATCACCTGAGGGATCAGAGGAAATGGAGGGAAGGCATAAAGAAGTCCCTGGGACCAATCCTGGGTCAGAGCGTCTCTGGGGGGATGGCCTGATAGAGGGAAGAGGCTGAAGAAGTCTGGACATTTGCTGTTTTGGGGAGTAGCAAAAGATCGCAACATGGACGACCCCATTCCAGAAAAATCTCTTCCGCTATAGATTGCTTGAGAGACCACTCGTGAGGCATGAGGATAGCTCTGCTCAATCTGTCCGCTATAATGTTGGTTTTCCCAGGGATATGCGTTGCTACCAGAAACCGATGAGAGGAGATCGCCCATTGCCAAAGTCTGAGCGCTTCGACACAAGGGGTAGGACTTGGTTCTGCCCTGTTTGTTGATATACCAAACTACAGACATGTTGTCTGTGTGGACTGCAATTGTCCCTACGGGAAGAAAGTCGTTGAGGGCTTGCAACGTTAAAAGCACTGCTCTCATCTCCAGGACATTTATGTGCAGTTGGTACTCAACGGTTGCCACGTCCCATGAACCATCCTGCCCTGATAATGACCCCCACCCGATCAGGGAGGCATCCGTGGTGACAGTGGCTATCGGGACGGGGTACAAAGCACCTGCCTTGGTGAACCTGAGACGATGTGATCCACCAAGCAAGATGCTGTTTGCATGTCTGTGTCACCAGAATCTGGTGACGCATTGGGAGTTGCTGGTATGACCACTGTGTGAACAGCATCCACTGAAGGAGGCGCATGTAGAATCGAGCCAGGGAAGAAGAGTAATGGCCGCAGCCATGAGACCTAATACCTTTAGAACCATTCTGGCCTGTACTTTCTTGCTGGCCAGAATGATCCTGACATGAGTCTGAATGTCTGAAACTCTTTGTTCTGTAAGGGTAGCTGACATCCGAACAGTGTCTAAGTTTGCCTATGAAGGTAATAGACTGGCAGGGCGATAAGGATGACTTTTCAAGTTGATTGAGATGCCTAAATGAGAACAAAGGTCTATTGTGTAATCCCTGGCTTGTATAAGCTGATGCCTGGTGGTGGCTGACAGGAGCCAGTCGTCGAGATACGGAAACACCTGGAATCCTTGACGTCTCAGGTGAGCCGTGACCACTGCCATGCATTTGGTGAACACTCTGGGGCTGTAGTGAGACCAAAGGGCAGGGCTCTGAACTGGAAATGACTGGACCCCAGCCGAAGCGGAGAAATCTCCTGGAGCGTCTGTGAATTTTGATGTGATAGTCCTGAAGATCTATTGAGCACATCCAGTTGTCCTTCTGTAAGAAGGGCAGAATTGACTGAAGAGTGACCATTCGAATCTTGTCCTCCTGACAGACTTGTTGAGTCTGCTGAGATCCAATATTGGTCTCCAGTCTCCCGTCTTTTGGGGACCAAAAGAACCTTGAGTAGATTCCGGCTCTGAATGGTCTATTGTAACTGGCTGAATGGCTCTTTTTGCAGTAGTTTTGATTTCTAACTCTGCAATGTCCCTTAGACCGGGTGGTACATCTGGAAGGGAACTTGAGGGGAAGGGACTTTCCTCGAAAGGAATTATGTAACCCTTGGATATGATCGACTGTACCCATCTGTCTTGAGTGAGGGAATGCCAGGCTTCTGGGTACAGTGATAATCTTCCCCGACTGCCTCCAAGGAGGGACAGCCGGCAACACCTCAGGGATGCTGAAAGGGCTTATCAGAGAGAGGCTCCTGTTTCCTGGTTCTTGGACCCCTCTGCCTCTAGAGCGGCATCTGTTGTTGTTACCCCTCTGCCTCTAGTAAACTGACCACGTGAATCCGGCGTGACTCCTTGGGATTTACGGAACCACATCTTTCCACCCTTCTGTCCTTTGGGATAAGGCCTAGAAGGGGTGGAAAAATGGACTCCAACAGCAGAAAGAGTCTTGCCGTCCTGTTCACACGTGGTCAAGGTTTCCTTCACCTGAGGGCCAAACAAAGCTGACCCATCAAAGGGAGAATTTGTGAAGGACGCCTTAAAGGGATCCGCAAAATCACATAGCCGCATCCAGGCTTGGCGTCTAAGAGCCACACCTGTGCCTGCGGCTCTACTCTCTCCATCCGCAGCATAAGATATTAGCCGCATGGAGGAGTTAGCAATGGAATTGAGGGTTCCTAGCTGCGAAGCAATCTTTTCTTGAGCCCCTGCAGCTGTAGGATCCTGAACTACTTCTCCCAGCTCCTTCAGGATATCTCTTTGGAGTCTGGTGAAGTGACATAGGTAATTCAGCGAACGCATAGCAAAGGTCGCTGAGGAAAACATCCGCTTACCTATCCATGGTCCTGGAGTCCTTATTAGGAGGATGGACGGGCACGGAAGGATCTGCAAGTTCCTTTTTGGTGGCCGCAGCCACCACCATGGCATCAGCGGGGACACCCTTGGTAAGGAATTGTTTGTCACTAGGGGCAGTGATAAATTTAGAAGGCCTCCTAGGGACTGGCTCTACAGAGTCAGGAGCTGCCCGCCTTGTGCAATAACCTGCATAAGGGGTCGAAGGCGGAGACACCCAGGAGGTGGAGGGCCGAGATCCAAACGCCTCTAGGTATACTGACTCATCCTCAGAGGGATTGTTGGTGGGCCAGTTTCCCTCTGTTTCAGAAGTTCTAGGATGTCTGAGAAGGAGACATCCTCAGAGGGGATCTAGGGATCCCTCTGACTCATCAAAGTCAGTATCCAAGTGACAGACTCGGGGAGTCTACATGCTTCCTCTTACAAGTCCTCTTCCTAGGAGGATCTCCCGAAACATCAGGAGAATCCTCGGAAGAGGGAAATTCCCAATGGGGAAACCTGAGGCGGAGGATCTCTGGGTCCTGTAGCAAGAGAAGTGGCAGAGATGTCAACAGGTACTATAGAGGGAGGAGCTACGGGAACAGACTGCTGACTGATACCAGTGGCCAGTACACTCTTCATCACCTCGAATGCTCCCTCCCAGGCAGGTCCGAGAGAACCCGCTCCAAGAGCTAGGAACTCCAGGGACCACCGAAGGGAAGTCTCGAGGCAGATGTCGGAGCCGAGCTCACCAAGGCCGAGGCTCCAAGGGGAAGAGCGGGCTCGGACAAGGGTCGATGCCACTCACCCCTCGGAGGAGACCATGGAAGCCCGACCACGAATCCCTCTAAGGAAGAGCAGATAAGAGTAGCGGCTGAAGGAACAGAACGGCGTATCCGTCCTCCGGCCGTAGCACTAACCATCCCCGAACATTCCAACTCCAAGCTCTGGGGTAGAGTTGAAGGAGGAACTGTAACGGGTGTGGACCAACAGTCGTCTGCTGAGACGGACTGTGTAACATTTGGGCCAGTACCTGTGACTTGAGTAATCTACTGACCACTCTCACTAGGTCATGATCTGACAACCTGGATGACCTTGAAGATCGGCTCCGATGGCTCCGTTCCGATAGAAGAGGTGAAGCCGGAGCCGAAAGTATCGGCTCCAAGGAAGGAGACCTCGACCTCTTCCTGGAATGAGCCATCGGAGCCGATACTACAGATCCTGTCGGAGCCGACTTCTCGGAGCCGACAGAACGCCTCGATGTATCGGCTCCAGCCGGAGCCAATACAGCCACCAAAGTAACGGTGTTGGAGCCGATCGGAGCCGACACCGATGCCTGTGCCACATGGGTGTCGGAACCGATCGGAGCCGACATCGGCGACAATACAGATTCGCACCGATAGCCATCGGTGCCGGCTGTCAAGCCAGAATCGGCTCCAGCCGAGCCGATCTAGACTCAGTGCAGTCGGAGCCGAGGCCGCAGGCTTAGATACAGAAGCCTGGGCCTTGGCAGGTTTTGTTGATTTTGGTGGAGCCGACTTAGCCGGAGAGCCCTCCGGCTTAAGAAGGCCCCTAAGAATTAACTTATTACTCTCTCCTGCAGGACTCTCTGGCTGAAGGGGTGACAAATAGCACAGGAGTCCTGCAGGTGAAGAGGGCCCAGACAATACAGGCAAGAAGTGTGACCGTCTGTCAGAGACATCTTCTGACAGCACGAGTCACACTTCTTAAAACCTGAGACCCTCTCCTTAGACATGGTAAAAACACAACACACAGACACACCAGTCAAAATTAAATTAAACAAAATACCAAGAGGTATTCTATAAAAACCAACACACACACCCTAACAGGGGATGGGATAGGGAAAATTGCCTGACAAAAAAATCAAAGAGACACGGAATTTCTGTCAGAAAGGGTAGAAAAATAAACAAACTATCAATAAATTAGTTTTAGACTAAAAGGGGCTTGAAAAATCACAAATGTGAACAACTTACCAGGAGCTGGTAAAAAGAAGACCTCCTAAGCGAAGCGGCAAACGAGATCTGGGTACTTACCGCCTTGCATCATGGGATATGGGGCTGCCTCGAGCTGGTAAAAGGAGTTCTCGAGCTAAAGCAAGTGCCGAGTCGGAGCCGAGGATCGGCTCCGAACCCATCAAGCAAGAATGAAGGCGAGATTGACAACTTAACATTGTATGATTCAGAGTGGGGAAATAAATAGATCATCTGGTTGCTAGAACTCACTTAGAAAATCAAGGGGAAACAGGTGTTCACATCCTTCTACTTCATTAAAGAGAAGTGGATTCCAACCAGCTACATGCATTGGAACTACTTAAACACCAGTCATACAACACAAACCTCAAAATTCAAATGCCATACCCTGTTTCTTACACTATGGGATACTGCTAAATCCATACTATGTATTTCAAACCTGCAGGCCCCTCAGAATGCTTCAACCTTATATAAAGTCTAGTTTAACAAGGAGGCAGCAAGTGTGGGCAAAGAATTTGGGGTAATATCCAAAATCTTGATCTCTCATTACACTCAGCTGACAACTCACTTTATGAATCTGTTATTCAAACTTGAAACAGCACCCATATACGACTGAGACACATATCATGTTCCTTTTTAAAGAGTACTGGACACAAAAACATTTTATCAAGTCATACTCATGCAATTGCTGTGGCTCTGCTGAGGCTTTGCTGTAGCATAAAAGTTTTGGGAGTGCAAACTTGTTAAACCAAATATGGATGAATATCTATAGGTTACTGAGGTAGTGAATCCAGACAAGTATACCTGCTTTAGTGCAGCACATCACCTGTTACACTAGCAAAGAGCAAATTTCATGCTAGACATTTACAGTTTAGCATCAAAATTCAGTCACATATTGCCTCCAAATGGAATGCTCCAGCTGCTGAACTGCAATAATCTTTTGACCTGAGCTTCGTTATTTGTTGAATTATGTATTGCTATGACTGCTGTTGCTCATTCTTGTCATGAAATAAAACCTATTTAGAGACAATAAAAATATAGAGCATTTATGTTAGCCCACCTGGCATTGTTAAGGAACTCAAAGGACAAAACTGCAACGTAGACACCTGTTTTGCCATGCTGTTCAAAACTGTGGGCAACATATCCCATGGTAAGGTAGAATAGCTATGTAGTGTCTGAGATTTATGTAGGAACCTGCTCTGGGAAACATAGTAAAGAGAGCACTCTATTTTACTGGGGTGTTATAGAAAGTACACAAAATCTTAGATTTAGAGGCAACTTGATCTAGAAATTTCTATACTGACTTTTGAGGTCATTAGTCTGAACAGGTTTCAGTGGGTGGGAAGACCCAGGCCTCCTCATCCTTCTTCCCTAAATCCTGATTTAAACATTCCTGAGAGGAAATAGAAAGTCAGTAGACCAGTCCATAGTGGGCTTTCTAAGCTTGTGTCTCTTCATAAAATGGGGGATTAGCAGGAGAGTTATAAGGACAGTGGTCTCATTGTCGTCATCACCTCTAGTATACGATCATCAGAAACCTCAGAATCCTCTACCAAGGGGAGGGGAGGTAGACAGACATATACATACAGCTCCAGCAAGTAATGGCCTGGGTTCACTAAGCATACGTAGTGATGAGTAGATGACAAGCAGGCATTTCATGCTGGGTAGAAGGGTTCCACACACAGGGCAGCACATGCCTGGGGCAGAGATAGGCTATGAAAGTTCTACAAGGGGGGTATAACATGGGTGCTCAGCTATGCTTCCTAGGGGCATACCTGGTTAGGGGTTGACATAAGGGTTAGTGTTTACCTCACAGACACAAGATACAGGGTTTGATTCTCACCTTTGGGGAATTTGGCCAGGCTAAAATTGGCCCACAAGGGCAGCCAGCCTAGTATTAGCCTATGAACCTACACATATGCAAGGATAATCTCTTCAGATATCAAATATCTTGCATATATTCTATGGCTGAAACAATCCTGTGGCCCATCTGGCACAAGAGAACTCATGGGAGTTTCTCAGCAGTAAACATCGCAAATCATGAATTCAGAAGCTGAATCTTTGTTAGACAACTCAAAGGAATTCTGGCAATCAAGCATGCCAAGTGGATTCCAACTACTGTTGGTTTAACATGGGAATATCAGTACTAATACCACAACATGCGCATGCCAAGTGGATTCCAACTACTGTTGGTTTAACATGGGTATATCAGTACTAATACCACAACATGCATGCCAAGTGGATTCCAACTACTGTTGGTTTAACATGGGAATATCAGTACTAATACCACAACATGCGCATGCCAAGTGGATTCCAACTACTGTTGGTTTAACATGGGAATATCAGTACTAATACCACAACATGCGCATGCCAAGTGGATTCCAACTACTGTTGGTTTAACATGGGAATATCAGTACTAATACCACAACATGCACATTCCAAGATGGTTTACCAGGACTGCACCATTCCGGCTTCTTTCATCAACAACAAAAATGAGTATTACATTGATTTTGCATTAGTTGAATAAAGGCTACAAGCAGCAGCCATATTGAGGAGATTTTGGTTGAAGTCTGGCTTCCTGATCCATTACATTCCTCCTGTCTGTCTGACACCAATATGAGATCATGCAAAGGGCCATATTGTTTGTTGGTACTCCTGCCACTCTCCAGAACTACACTTTTAATGGTGATGAAAGCTTCAGGCTTATGTCTACAACTACTAGTGAATGGACTGAAAAGTTGGCACTAGTAACATTGTTTAATAATGTGCTCTTCTCCCAGGCAGCACAAACTGGTCCTGGTTTGTGTGTTTGGTGATGCTAGAACAGTTAGAAATGTTTTGTGCTTTAGGTCACATATGTGGGGACATTCAAATGGCACACATTAGGATCATGATTTGAAGTATGCAAAAAAAGAAATGACAGCACATTAACTAGATGCACCCTCCTAACTCAGCTAGCTAAGTTATAACACACAAACACAAGTAGAAGGGGCATGTAGTCTAGATCTAAGAAGAAAGAAACTTAGCTGTGCAGAACTGAGCTACAGTCTTGGTTAGTTAATGCACAAGACTAAAGCTATGGGCTGTTAACTGGCACACAGTAGAGAAGATTAAGGTTACAAGCCATTAAGAAGATGCTTCCTGTAGTCCAGAACATGATGCTTTCAGCCTCCATTTGCCTACTGTGTTGTACACTGTATGACTTTGATCAAATCACTTAAGTAGACAGTGCTCCTGGGTCACCTCTAAAAATGAACACATGCCTAATGGGCTTGGTCAGTACATGAGTAATTTGCAAAAGATAGGGTGGTAGCAGAAAATGAAATTCCAAGTTACTCACTGTAGAGTGCCTTCAAAGTGCGGTCAACCAATGTGTTCTATTCCCCATCACAATAACCGCTCATGGAGATCATAGTTATTATACCAATACACAACGTATCCTTCTCCTGGACTGACGTTTTACTGTATTTCCCATACTATTTTAAAATCAATGTCCTACTACACTGCTGTAATGTTTAGCCCAGCTTGGATGAACTGCTAACCATCTTTGTATAAAAAGCACATGACCCAGGTGTTCAAGAATCTACTGCATGTCAGTTCACTGGGCCTCTTTTTTTTACACAGGTTAACAGTTTGGTGTCATATATTCTACCTCTTCCAACCTGCCACTGGGCTTAAACCACCCATAATCTTAATTCTTTGCATACATGTTATCTCATGTAATTTCCTTGCCTTATCTGGAGACATTCATCCTAACCCTGGCCCCTGCCTCTGGACAAACAACTCATTCCCTCCATCCCCTACCTACCGTACCTCACCTAAGCCTCTCCCCCCTTCTCCTTCTTCTCCTACTTCCTCCTTAGCACCCTCAAGGTCTTCACTATCAATGCCCAGAGCCTTAACAACAAAATTCACCATGGTCATGCTTGGATCAATCACAACCAACCTGACCTCTTAGCCATCTCCGAAACCTGGCTAAAACCTCATATCTCTGATTCTGAAATCCTACCTCCAGGCTTCAACATCCTCAGGAGTGACCGATTAAACAAAAAAGGTGGAGGATCTGCCCTAATCTACTCTAACCTTCTCTACATAATCCCCCTTCATATTCCAACCCCTCAATTCAAAAATACTGAAATAACCACAAGTCTCCTCCGACTCAATAAACACAAAAATATCTGCTTCATCTCCTTATACATCTCCCAGGTGATAATATCTCCACTCTTGAGAATATTCTCCACTGGGCCACATCTGAAGTAAAAAATGAAACCTTTATTCTAGATGACGTCAACATTGACTGGAACAAAATCAACACTCCTTCCCCCTCCCTAGCCATCAATCTTTTCAACTTCTCCCAAGTAATCCACTCTACAACCCGACCTAACAAAATCCACCCCCCAGGATCCATCATAGATTGGAATTTAGTCTCCCATCCAAACAAAATCTCTCTCTCTGGCACTATGTCTGACTCCTTTAGTGACCATCTCCCTGCCTTCATTCTTCTCTCTGCTAACCCCTCACAATTCAAACATAATTACATCCAAACTCGTAACCTTAGCAACTTCAACCCCACATACTTCTCTAACATTTTCAAACAAATTAACTGGCAATTCCTTAACACTCTCTCCCTTGACAACGCTTTTGAGCATTTTAACTCTTTCTTCCTAAATACTCTTAACTCCCTAGTCCCCTAAGAAACAAACGAATCAAAGCCAATTCTGCTCCTTGGCTCACCAAAGAGACTAAACATACCATGCATCTCAGAGACAAATCCTGGAAGCTTTTTCAGAAATGTAAACTGCCTTCTGCTATGCTCCAATATACCCAACTCCGCAACCAAGTAAAAAAATTAATCTCCTTGGACAAAAAAAAACTACTACAATAAACTTCAGTCAAATAATAATAACAACCCAAAACAATTCTGGAAATCTGTTAACTCTCTTCTCCATCCCGGTCAGGAAGTAACCCCTGCCCTGACCCTAGTTTAACTGACAAAGAACTGAGCTCTCACTTCAACACTTTCTTTACAGATTCTATAACTAAGCTAACCAAAACATTTCCCAACAATAATCCATCCAACTTCCTAAACTCTCCTAATAACAGCCCCTCTATGTTCCAGCTCAAACCAGTTTCCACAATGTTTATAAAAAAGCTGTTATCCAAATTAAAGCCATGCCCTAATGCCCCTGACAACATTCCCCCCTCCTTCCTCAAATGCGCAGCCGAAGGCATTGCTCTCCAAATTAGCATCCTGTTCAACCGATCCTTAAAAGAGTCATACGTACCCAAACTTTGGCGTTCTGCCTACATTCTACCACTTCACAAAGGAGGTAAAAACACCTCTATTTCAAACTTCCGCCCCATAGCCCTACTCTCTTCAATATCTAAAATTCTAGAAAAATGTGTCCACCACCAACTTTTACCCTACTTAACTCAGAATCAGCTACTTACTCCCACCCAACATGGTTTCCACCCCGGCCACAGCACCATAACTGCCCTACTCTCCTTCTTAGAAACTGTTAATCAAGCCCGAGATTCTGGTCTTCTTGTATCCACTGTTCTGTTAGATCTTTCTAAAGCCTTTGACACCATATCCAATACACACCTTCTCTCTCATCTTTCCAAACTTAATCTCTCCCCTAATACTCTTTCCTGGTTCTCCAGTTACCTTTCTGACAGATCTCAGGCTGTCAGATGGAAGGACTCTACCTCTTCCTTCTTACCTACTCCTACCGGAGTTCCTCAGGGATCCATCCTCGGTCCCACACTTTTCAACATCTTCATAAATACCCTTCACACTGCCCTCCCTGACACTACAGCCATCCAATACGCTGATGACTCTACCTTAGTTTGTGCCACCCCCAACTTTTCTGAACTTCTGTCCAAAACACAAATAGCTTTTTCCACTACAGAAAACTGGATGCACAAAAACCATCTCTCCCTCAACTCCAATAAATCTAAAATACTAATTTTCCACCCTACCAAGGCTTCTTCCTTTGACAAAAACACTTTCAACGTCCTAAGCCAAACCAACACTCCTATAGAAGTGGTCCCTTCCGCTAAACTCCTTGGCATTGCCATTGATGAACACCTCAAATTCGATCTCCACATACAACAAAACATAAAAAAACCCCACCAAAGGTTAGGCACGCTCTACAGGAATAATCTATTTCTTTCAAACTCCTCTAGGCACACCTTAGCAACCACCTACCTCCTTCCCTCTCTCCTTTATGGTGCCCCTCTACTAACTAATCTGTCTGCTTCCCTCACCTCTAAACTTGAAGCTTGCTATAATAAGATCTCTAAATTCACCACTAAATCCAAAACCTCAACCCACTACTGCCTTACCCTTCAATCTCTGAACTAGTTAGAACTCCCTAACCACCTTGACTATCTTCAACAACCACTCACAAATTAATATTCTACCCAGAAAAATGCCCAGATTTATTCAACATCCTTCCCCCTTACATCCCTAACCGATCATTGAGATCAGAACACCAAAACCTAATCTCCATTCCCAGACCTAAACATTCTGCTGGCCAGCTACTACTATCCTTGTCTCTAGGCAAAAAATTGAACTCTCTCCCTCCTTCACTTAGGACTATACCTAACACGGAATACTTCAAGACCCAACTCTACTCACACCTATCAACCAAATGGAAACGTTCTTGCTTTTACCCTATATAAATTGTAGGAATTTTCTACACTAAGCCACTCTCTTCCCCTGCACATATCTGTTCTCTGATTTCATAAAACAAAAAAATTGAACAACAACAAAAATAAAAAAACATACAAAAATTAAAATAAAAAGAGATTTAAATGATGAATTTTGAAACAAAATGAAATGTGAGAAATTACAAACAAAATATATACATATGAAACAAATTTTATATAAAATATACTTTAAGAAAATATATCAAGGTAAGTATTAATCTGAAATAAATATTAACATAAAAAAAAATCTGAAATAAAAAAAAAATAAAAATAAAAAATGAAAATATAATATAGTATATTAATAATATAAAACACCTTTTTATTAAATTTAATATTCTATTAATTTTTGGGATTTTTTTTCCTGCACTTTTGCTGCTATTAAATGTTAACTTCTTGGGATTTTTAAAATTATTCCAGTTCACCAATAAATAATGACACCAATTTTATAATTATTCCAACACATGCATAAGTGAACATATATATTTTTCAGATATATACATATTGGTATTAACACATGCATATCCAATTTAGAGATAAGTATTTAGAGAGTGTAGTAGTGATTTTTGATAATATATTTTAGATTTATGATATTTACATTTGTTGAAAGTTGATTTGAATGATTTTCCAAAAAAAATGTGGGATGTGAAAAGTACAAAAATGTGAACAAGATCTGCATTTTATTGTGAACAAATTTATTAAATTTATTAAAAGTTTAGAATGTTAAATTAGCGTTATTTTAATCATTAGTTAGAGTAAATTTTGATTTTGTGGTAAGTGTTAGTTTTTGTGGTTTTTTTGATTGAGAGTTATTATTGATTTAGAGAGAGTTGATTGTTGTTGATGAGTGATGTAAATGAGAGAGTTGTATGAGATATGATTTATAAGGAATAGATAGATATTTATAAGATTATAAGATTTCTCATAACATTATAAGATTTTTTAAAAACACTCTTAGCCATCTTATACTTTATTAATGACAAATTATGTATAATCTACAATATAATCAATATAAATGTATATAATATTATCTTTATATTTAAAAAATTATTTTGATTATAATTGGAGAGAGAGTTTTAGTTATATTTGAGAGAGTTGAAGTATCATTTAGAGTCAGAGTCAGAATCATAAGATCAAAAGAACAGAGAATTAAAAGAATATTATAATATAAAATTATATATATTAAGGTTGCATTAATTGAAATATATTAATGGAAATTGAAAAGTATTTAATATTTCACGAAAGCAAAAACTAATTGTTTGTGAATTGATTTAATTTTTAGAGAATTTATTCATTACACCTAATGAAAAGAAAGGAAAAAGGAAAAATGAAAGGTTAGTTAAAATATATTTTAGTTAAAATATTGATATAAAATAGGAAAATAGGATATATTTTGTCAGTCTTTATTTTTATATTTAATAGTATTTAAAATTATAATCGAGATAATCAAATAATAAAGATTAAGTTGGGAAGAATAAGTCTCTCCCTATTTTTAATGAGATTAGCTTGATGTAAAAGAAATACTGATTTAGGAAACATAAGAAGTTAGCCAAAAGTTTTATTTATTTTTTTTTAAAAAAAGGATTTTGGAATCAGATGATCCACATTGAATTGATTGAACAATCTAGGAAATAGATATTTCATTTTATTTATGCTTGATTTGAGTGATAAAAGTGATAGATTTATTCCATTCCATCTATTCAAGTCAAAACCAATCAATTTTAGCTATTTATTTTTGAAATGTGGGAGAGGAGATATATGATTATATGAATACCTAAATATTTGAAATTTTGGACTATCCGGAAATTGAGGTCAGGAAACAAATATGACTTGTGCTCTGATTTCATTTCTAATTCCCAAAATGATTTAGCCAACTCTCAGTTGACTGTAAAGAGGAAATATTGCAAATCATGTAAAAAAAAAAAAAAAAAAAAATTAGATGTTTTTGTTATTTTGCACTGTTCTTACTATGTATACTTACTGTTTGGACATTTCTATTGTATTTTATCTTGTGCATTTGTAACCTTGATTGTACTGCCTTTGGAGCTTTTCTCCCCGGGCCTCCACTGAAAATGGGTACTTCGTGGCCAAGTGGACTTCCCCGGTAATCAGACTGAAACAAATAAATAAATAAACATGTAAAATCGTATTCTGCAGTTTAGGCCCTTTTAAAAAATGCCACCCAGCACAAGCAGACACTGACTAAACAGCTGATTAAGTTGGGGTGGTCTCCTTATAGCATGTGGCTTTTTACAACAGGCACAAATACCTTGACATGCCTTTCACAGCTCAAATTCTTAAAGTTACCATTTATGGCACACAGAAAGAATTGTGTAAGCTCCTTTCATGTCTACAGTTGGTATTTTTCAGGTATTTAATTTGATATGCTTAGCTAATCCTCTTTAAGACAATCAAGGTGCTTAGTTACTATTCCTTGAGATTTTTCTAGCTGCAATATTTGGCACACAGAAAACTTCCTTTTGCAAAGACAGACAAATGTATACCAGTCTAATAAGAAGAGTTCCCAACAGTTGTTTAATTTTACTATATTTCTCTATACAGTACTTTAACTGAAAATAACTTTTTTGTTGAACTGTGTACTACATATTTAAATATAACAGGACACAGATGCAACACTTAATGCATGATTTACATGTACACTTGGGTGAACATACACAACTGTGAACGCTTGGTATCAGGTACACTATATGGACCTTGGTGTGTAAACATGGGTGCCATCACAAGGGTATTTTATGACGAGGAATGTTCTAGGTATCTAGGAATAAAAAGGATAACAAACAGCACATCTTTCAGGCCCAATACCTTCACGTGGACCTAATATTAAATAGTACTCTGTCTAAATGACTCAGACCAGTGACAAGTGTATCAGCAATACATGTGCTCACAGTCACTTTCATGTATTTTCTGGGTGCTGCATATATGTTGTACTTTTATTATTGTTGAGTCAATAAAAGCACCGGTCTGTTCACTTTGCTTCCCAGCATTAGTGCAAATATATATATATATATATATATATATATATATATATATATATATGTGTATATACATACACACACATATAATATATATATTTTATATATACACACACATATATATATATATATATATATATATATATAGAGAGAGAGAGAGAGAGAGTATATTGCAAATATAACAGCATCACCCCAGACATATAAAATAAAAATATGCAATGTTTAAACTGAATGTAGTACTGTAAACAAATAATCTGACAACTAAAACAATCTCACCCTAAACATTTTATTATATAAATATAAAATAAAAATATGTAATATTTAAAATGAATGTAGTACTATAAACAAGTAATCTGACAAATATAAAAACTATTGGATTGCATAGACAATGCTTTTAAAAAAATGGGAAAGCAATAGGATCCATCTTAAAGTATTTTAGAAGTTCCTTCAGAACTGTGAGGAGGAGGATCCCACAGTAAGAATACTGTAACATGGGAATAGAAGGACATCTAAGAAGTTACTTGAAAATGTAATGTAATCTGAAACTTTAAGGAGTTTAATGAATTTGTTTACCTGGTAATATAGCCAATAACCTTTAGGTCTGACTTATTTATGTTAATTTGACCTGCATCTTTTGCTATTCAAAATAAAATCACCAGTGTGGTTCTGGTATTTTCGCAGAGGTGTTATTAATTAGGAACAATAATCTATGAAATGCATCCATTTCAATAATGAAATGATTGGCTAGAACAGTAAAATGAAACGTAGATAAACATGTTAAATCCTGCTCAAGTATATTAAAAAAATCTTGCTTTTTTCCCACTTTTCTGAGAGTTAAAAAAGTTCAGTTACAGGCTTGCTGTTCCTGAACTGTTTGAAAGTTTCTGTGAGGCCATTTTTGCTTGGGCTGAAGGAGGGTCTCTGTGTTCATCAGTGGCAGTGACTAACATTGAGCAGCTTCCCTGCCCCCCGGAGAGGTGGTTACTGACTTGAAACTGTAGTTTTATTGGCCACTAGGGGTCATTTCCATAACTCCTTCATTTGTCCTCAGAGGAGTGGTTTAAGGCAGTAACTTGTAGTTTATTGGCCATTTTGGGTCATTTCCTGTCTTTTCCAGCCCCTGCTATAAAGCGCTTGCATGTGCAAGCGCCGATAGCCGCGGATAGCGGAGTTGCTACGTTGCACACTAGGGCGGCGGTTAAGCACAGGTTTAAACTATTCGGCTACCTAAAGTCCACTCTTCAATTTTTCCTTAAAACTACCTTCCTCGAACTATACTACTGATCTAATCAGCTTATCCTATAATTAAAAGATCATCTCTACTTGACTCCAAGTAGACTATTCTCTTGTTAAGCGTAGCACTTGCTCCTACAGTACTTATTACCTTGATACGGCACTCTTTGTCATAGATAGTACCCCAAAGGCAACCCCCATTTCGGTCACCCGTCCCACGGAATCTTTTTAAAGTTTTTGTCTATTCCTTCTAGCATGTCGAGGGATCAGTTGCTAGTGTCCTCTCCTGCTCAGCTGGTTAACCTGGGAATATTGAGGCAATGTTACAATTGCCTCATGTACACAGACAACCCTCTCCTCCTCCCACAAAACACAAATACATGTGAGAGATGCAACTAGCCAAACTGGAGGCTGAGCTCTCAACATAGGACTGGCAAGACCAGTCAGGAGGAGAAGGTTACCACACACACTATAGACCCAGTCTCACATAGTACCATTACAACCTCAAATCATACACATAAACACACAAAGACATACTCGAGGCTCTGATCAAAAATCTACCAAAACAGCAGAGGCCACCAAAGCAGACACCCAAACAACTACCACCTCAGAACACAACACCTGCAACACATAGTCCTCACAGTCAGAGTGTCAAACAGTCACAGCCCTTAAGGCCAAACACAATGCCAGACACACTAGTCATTGGTGATTCCATAGTCAGACACACTGACGTCCCCCAGACTGAGTAAGGAGAAGGTCACAGTAAGCTGCCTGTCGAGAATCCGCCACATAACGCAAGCACTCAGGTCTCTCAACAGCAGGCACAAATATGACTCAGTCATTGTCCACGCTGGTGTAAACGACCTGAGCTTGGACTACATGAAAAGAGACATTGAGGAGCTCTCTGATTATGTAGCCCAGGCAGGTATGACCCTGACCTTGAGCAGTATCCTACCTTCACCAAGAATGATGCCACAATACAGAGATAAGATGATCAGCTTTAACAATTGGCTTAAACACTGGTGTCATTCAAAGGGGATCCAGTGTCTGTCTGCCTGGGATGACATGCTGGACAAGCCACGCTGAAGGACGGCTTGCACCTGTCACCCCTGGGATTCGGATATTGGCAAAGGCTCTTGCCACCCCCATAGTGCCTTTTTAGGCAAGGCTCAAATTCTAAACCTACCACCCTAGAACACAAAAAAAAAAAAACTAAGGGTAATGCTGCTCAATGCCAGAAGTCTAAATCTCAAATGAGGCCCTTCTCAGTATGGAGAACATCGATGTCTGTGCTGTGACAGAAACCTGGTTCAAGGCTCCTGAGAGCACCCCAGCTATCAGGTTTTACCTCATATCATGCCCGCCCCAAAATCCGGACAATACCAAGAAAGGAGGGGTATCCATATTCACATCAAGGACCCACACCTCAAGACTGGTTGCATCGGAGACCATCCAGGTGCAATAACCATAGGCAAGACTGCTCTGCAAATTGTAGCATGTTACAGGCCACTCACAAACTCAGGAACCTCACATGGCCTTCCTGAAAACACTAGAGGGATAAATGTATCACCAAACACCATCATACTAGGTGACTTCATTACCCTAATATAGACTGGGAACACTACTCAATAGCCCAAAAGTTCCTGGAATTCATAAACTCAAATGCCATGGAACAACTAGTCACCATCCCACAAGAGGAGATAACATACTTGATCTCATCATCACGAACATGGGAGCACAATGTTCAACACCGAGGTGTACCCTCACTGGTGAGATCAGACCACAAACTAATCTCGCTGGAGGTCCTCATCCCACCCCCACCTGAAATAAAAAGACCACAGTAAAGAACTTCTCAAAAGCTGACTTCACACTTCTAAAGACTAGTGTGGTCTCCTTTAAGGCCCCCGGAAAACAGTACTCAAGCCGCTGAATCACTTACAAATGCCTTCTACCAGCACCTGCAGGACTGCATGGATAAGGCAATCCCAAGCAAAACAAAGACTCTTTGTACCAAAGGCAAGCGTCCAGTCTGGTGGACCCCAGCCATAAACAAACTCTACAACAAAAGGAGGAAGCTACTACAAGATAGAGCAAAATCCTTAAAAGGTAAGACACCCTTGATCACTATAAGTAAAAACTAAGAGCTAAATCATCCAAAGCAAATTAGAAAATAGCTAAAGACTCAAAAGACAATCATAAGGCCTTCTTTAGCTATGTTAGAAACCTGGGAGGAAACTCCCAGATATGCTCAGAGCTAGTTCAAAATGATGTGAAGATTACTGATCCTTCAGACATTGCCAACATACTGGCTGACAGGTTCAGTGCAAACTTCTCCCTCCCCAAAAAGGAGAGATATCTATACCAAACGATTGCAGCCCCCAAACATCTCAGCGCCCAAGTGAGAACTGCTCTCTCCAAAGCAAAACACAGCATCCATGGGACCTGATGGTGTCCCGGCTGTGTGCTCCATGAACTCAATGAGAATTAAACCCACAGCTAGGACAGCTGTTTAATCAAAGTCTTACCTCTGACCAGGACTGCAACTGTGGTACTTCACAAAGCGGTGCCTCCACCGACCCTGGAAATTACCGCCCATTAGCTTGACAAGCCTTATCTGCAAAGCCATGGAGAGGATCATAATGGACCTCATAAATAAAGACATAGGGAATTTGCAGACTTTGGATCCAACAGTTTTTTGTCAAAGGCAGATCATGCCCTTTAAACTTGGTTGACTTTTGAAACAGTCACCAAAGCCATTGATGAGGGAAAGGCAGTCCATACAGCCTACCTCGATCTGGCTAAAGCCTTCGATACAATACCCCACTGGTATCATTGAAAAACTCATCAGCTTAAATGTCAACCCATACATCACAAGATGGGTTGCAAACTGGCTGAGTGACAGAACCCACAGGGTCAGAGTTGCTGGCGCCATGTCAGACTCAAAGCCTGTCACAAGTGGTGTCCCACGGCTCAGTCCTGGGCCCACTCTTGTTTGGCATCTACTTTAGTACAAGCAAACACAGGAGGGTTATGGCTGACACAAAGTTTGCAGATGACTGCAAACTGGCCATAGTAGAAAACACATCTGATACAGATATCCTTCAGAAGGGTCTCACAGAAGCGGATAACTGGTGCCAGAGCCACGCCTAAAATGCCAAAATGCATAGTCACACAACAAGGTTACCCCTAGCTACCAAATAGGTGGCAATCCACTGAGCACAGAAGAAGTTATCAGGGACCTGGGGACCCAGGTTGATAGTAGTCTGTCATTCGACACCCATGTAGCTAAAGTAGTTAGGAAGACCTTCTACATTGCCCATCTTATCATGAAGGATTCTCATCTAGATCAAGGGAGGTCATAGTCTCCCTTTACTCATCACTCATCAGACCAATGATTGAGTACAATGCCCCATTCGGAATGTATCTGACCCGACACTTGCAGCAGCTGGAGAGGCCACAAAAGTTCCTCACCAAAAGGATAAAGGGTCTCAAAATCTGTCCTATGCTGCCCGACTGAAAGAACTCCAGCTCTATTCAGTCGCTACCGCTTGCTCAGAGGTGACCTTTGCCTAACATACAAGGCCATGTCAAACCCAGATTTGATGAATATGCTTCACCTCAAAAAATCTAGATCCATCAGAGCCACAAGGGCGGGAGACTTAAACCTTGACACGGCTATTAATAGGACGTGCTGGAGGGATAGATTCATCACCCAAAGACTCCCTATGCTGTGGAACAAAATCCCGGTACATGTGAGGCAGAGCACCTCGCTGGCCTTGTTCAAGAGAAATCTTGACCAATGGATGGGAGATCACAGATATACCCCAGGGATAACCTCAGTGTCACTGCTTTCGACACAGCAAAATAATGGGTATAGTTCCCCATACTAAAGGGAAGCCACAAAACGATGGGCTAGGCTTGTAAATGCCCTCGGGCAGATAGCCTAGTATGAACCTATGAACCTATATAAATGATTTCCTATCTTATGTACAATGCAAACAGAGATACATTAGATTAGAGTAGGACATAGAAAAAGAAGGTATGTTTTACCATAACGTTCCATCTGTGTTGTTGATCTTCATTCATTCATTACTGATGGGGTTATCAGTTCTGTCCTCAGAACTGAGCCGGCCTTATACCAAGCTCGCTTCAGTCAAAACCTCTCGAGCCAAGACCCTACCCAGAATGGTCTGCTCCTGGTTACCGCAGATCGAGTTTGCAAGTTGATAGACAAAAGTAGAGTCTACCTCTGGTCATAACAGACCTACAATAAAGGAGTATATGAAATCAACCAGAAACCTCCCGAGGGGGATGGAGGGTGGGGAGTAATGAATGAAGATCAACAACACAGATGGAACGTTATGGCAAGACATAACTTCTTTATCTGATGTTGTTAATCTTCGTTCATTCCTTACTGATGGGACAGAGTCCCCAGCTACCTGTATCCCTGGGTGGCCCTCATGGAAGGACATTCCTGAGCACCATGGAGCCAAAAGAATCTCTGCCTCTGGGGGCCAAATCCAATTTGTAACGAAGACTAAAAGTATGAGGTTTGGCCCAAGTGGCAGCTGAGCAAATATCATTGAGGGAAGCCCTAGCATGGAAAGCTGCTGAAGTTGCCATAGACCTTGTAGAATGTGCTTTCACTCTGTGAGGCAAGGTGAGATTGTTCTTGTTGTAGATAAAGGAAATGAAATTTCTCAACCATGACACCAATGTAACTTTTAAGACAAGATGACCTAGTCTTGGTCCAGAAAGGCCAGAAATAGTTGGTCTGATTTACGGGTAGATTTTGTTCTGTCTAGATAAAATCGCATTTGCCTATGAACATGCAGGTATGCAGGCAATACTCTCCCTTGTTAGAATGATTAGGAAAAAATACTGGGAGGTCAATAGACTGGTTGCTAGACTGCTCTGACACCACTTTCAGTAAAAAGGAAGAATTAGTTCTTAGTGATACTCTGTCCTTATGGAAAATAAGGTAGGGACATTTGATGCATAAGGCTTGAAGTTCTGACATACGTCTGGCCGATGTGATTGCAACCAGAAACAAAGTTTTCCAAGAGAGGTACTTTAAATCGTATGAGGACACTGGTTCAAAGGGGGGAGCTGTTAGGGCTTGTGGAATCAAGGCCAACTCCCAAAGTTGCACTGGTTCTCTAAAGGGAGGTTTTAGGTGAAGAACACCCTTCAAGAAAGTCTTACAGTCTATGTGACATGAGTGAAGAATCCTGAAAACCAATGTGGAAATTTGAAATGGCAGCTAAATGGACACAAATAGTAGAGGCTGACACCCCAGATTGGAAAAGATGTGAGATGTAATCTAAGACTACTGAAACTGGGGCTGACAAGGGGTCTAATTGTTTATTTGCTGCCCATAATGAAAACCTTTTCCATTTACCGAGATAGATTAGTCTGATGGACAATTTATGAGATGCGATAAAAATATTGTGCACCGGGGACGAAAGGTTATCCTGCCTGATAATCATAGGAAGTGGAGAAACCAAGCTGTCAGCTTCAGGGTTGTTAGACTGGGGTGAGTCAGACCCTGTGGATGGGAGATCAACACTGGGGATGGATTGAGGATCCATGGTCGATCTAGCAGGTGAGGCCAGATGAAGGGGAAACAAACTTGTCGAGGCCAATATGGAGCAATGAGGATAACTTTGCTTTTCAACTGCCGTGCTTTCTTCAGAAATTGGGAGATGAGGGGAAGAGGAGGATAAGATAAAGTAGTAAATGAGGGCCAAGCATGGACTAGAGCGTCTCTCTGTGACTGTCCCCGGGGGTATCAGGGCAAAATAGTTGCTGCACTTGTAGTTGGTTGGGAGGTGACTAGGTCGCACAAGGCTGGCCCCAGCGGTTGAAAATTCTTGCTCCTATCACAGGGTTGAGGGACCACTCATAAGGTTGTAGAATGCACCTGCTCAACTTGTCCGCTATCACGTTGGAGCTCCCGGGAATGTGCATTGCAATTAGAAAGCGGTTGGAAGTTATCACCCATTGCCATATTCTCAAGGCCTCTCGGCATAACGAATAAGATCTGGTGCCCCCTTGTTTGTTGATGTACCAGACCACTGACATGTTGTCTGATTGGATCTCAATAATCCCTGGCGGAAGGATGGAATGGAATGCTTGCAATGCTAGTAGCACCACCCTCAGTTCCAGGACATTGATATGCAAAAGGGCCTCTGTCTCCAACCAGGTGCCTTGGACCGAGTTTCCTTGACATAGCCCCCCCACTCCATCAGGGAGGTGTCCGTGGTCACTGTGGCTTTCGGCTGATGGGAGCTGAAGGGGCAAGACCATTGCTGGGGGTTTTGAGACGTCCACCACAGCAAATCTTGCTTGCATCCTCTGAGTTACACTTATCTGAAAGGACAAAGGGTGTTGCAGAGTGTACCACCAAGCGAGGAGCAACCACTGGAGAAGTCTCATGTGGAATCTGGCCAAAGGAACAATGGTGATCGAGGCTGCCATTGACCCCAAGAGTTGTAGTATGGACTGAGCAGAAGATATGTGGTGACAGAGCAGCAGCTGAACCTGTTGTCTTATTCTTTCAAGTCTGTGATCCGGAAGAGATTCTGTGCAATTCCTCATGTCCAACAGTACCCAGCTGAATTCTAAAGACTCTGCTGGGGTCGTGTTGGACTTCTCCCAGTTTATAGTGATTCCCAGGCATTGTGTTGTGAGAAGAGTGTAGTCTAGGGCTTCTTCCAGTAAATGCTTGGTTGGGGCAGTGAGGAGCCAGCTGTCTAGGTATGGAAACACCTGGAATCCTTGAAGTCGCACATTAGCGATGACTACTGCCATGCATTTGGTGAACACTCTGGGGGCTGTAGAGAGACTGAAGGGTAGTGCTCGAAATTGGTAGTGACTGGATCCTGTGTGGAAGTGGAGGTATCTTCTTGCGTGCTTGTCCATTTTTATATGGTAATATGCATCTTGAAGATCTACAGAGCACATCCAATCATCTTCTTCCAGAAGAGGAAGGACAGACTGAACCGTGACCATCCAGAATTTCTCTGTTTTTACAAATTTGTTCAGTGTGCTGAGATCTAGAATCGGTCTCCAGTCCCCTTTCTTTTTTGGCACCAGAAAGAACCTTGATTAAAAACCAGATCCTATCTGGTCTGGGGGGACCATTTGGATGACTCTCTTTTGTAGCAGCTTTCGGATTTCATGCGCTGCTGTTTCCCTTTGACTGGGTGGAACGTCGGATAAGTCTCTGGATGAGGTTGGACAGAGATGGAAGGGGATACGATAGCATCTGGATATTATCAGTTGTACCCAAGAATCGGTGGTTATGTTTCGCCAGGCAGTAGGGTACAAGGAAAAATGAACCCCAACTGCTTCCAGAGGTGAGCAGTTGGGCAACGCTTCAGGAGTGCTGGTAGGGTTGCCCAGAGAAAGAATCTCTGGCACCCCGGTTTCACAGACCTCCTTTGCCCCGAAAGGGGTGTCTTCCATTGGAGTTTTCCCCGCTGCCTCTAGGGGAGAAATCGGCATGTGCATCATGGAAATAGCCCTGTGATTTTCTGTGCCACATCTTCCTGCTCC
Source organism: Protopterus annectens (assembly GCF_019279795.1). Lineage (NCBI taxonomy): Eukaryota > Metazoa > Chordata > Ceratodontiformes > Protopteridae > Protopterus > Protopterus annectens. Next base: position 897,180,498 of record NC_056747.1, on the reverse strand, counting down.
TCTGATTTCTGGAGTAGAATGATTGTGGAGTGGAGTGTCTGACACCAATGGCAGATAGGGTCTTGCCATCCTGTTTAGACCTTGTCAGCATATCTTTAACTTTAGGGCCAAACAAAGAAGTGGCCTCGATGGGGGCGTTCATAAAGGAAGCCTTAAAGGAGTTCGCAAAAAGTCCCATCCAGACATGTCGTCTTGTGACTATACCTGCTCCTGCAGCTCTAGCCTCTCCTTCCATTGCGTGTGAAATAAGACGCATGGAAGAATTGGATATGGATTCTAGGGTCACTATATGAGAAGCTACATTGTCACAGACCTCATCAGAAACAGCTCCTGCCAGGGTTTCACACAGCTGGTTGATAAGATCCCTCTGGAGCCTTGTAAAGTATGCCAAGTAGTTCAAGTACCTTACGGCGAAGGTCGATGAAGCAAACACATGCTTCACAAGTCTATTTCCCAGGACTCCTTGTTGGGCGGATGGACAGTCTGGCTTTCTTCTGCCAAGTCTTTCTTGGTTGCAGCCACCACCACCATGGCATCTACTGGACGACTTTTTGACCAATGGGGATGCTCAGCTGGGGGAGATAAAATCTTGTCAGGCCTCCGCGGTATAGCTTCCAGGGTGTCAAGAGCCTTCCATGCATGCTGGACAAGCTCATTGGCCAGCGGGGTATCCCAGGAGGTAGGGGGACGGGCAGGAAAGGCCTGCAGGAATACGGATTCCTGTGAGGAAGGACTGAAGGACTTCCAGTCACGCCTCTGTCTTAGGCTCTCGAGGATGTCATCAGAGGGTGACCGTGGGGACCCTTCCTCATCATCAAAGTCTGTATCTTCGGTCAAAGACTCCTCTGTGGAGTCCATGTGCTTCCTCTTGCATGAAACCTTGCGAGGTACTTTCTCAGTGGGGAGTTCTGGGGACGATTACAGATAGGGGGTCTCTTGAGGGGGAGAAACCTGAGGCCCTTGTGCCTGGTGGTTGTGGCTTGCAACAGTTGTGGCACAGATGGGGGAGAGGACTCCGACTTGGGGGGTTTGCCAGCAGAGGCAAGCACCCACTCCATGGCCTGGAAGGCCGGACCACTCAAAGAGGGATGGGAGCCCAGAACAGAGCACGACAACCTTGTAACAGGGGTCACACCCCACTCTGACGAGCCGACCCCCAGACCAGGAGTCTGAAGTGGGCTGAATAGCATGAAACCAAGAATGCCTCCCCTATGGCACAGCCACTAGCCTGAGAACAACCCGATGCCCGGTGCACAGAGGGCCACAAGGACAACTCCAGATCCAAAGTGAGGTCCACTACTGGGGTCAGAGGGAGGCTGCTGTTGGAGGAAGGAGCTTCGATTCCTGCATGGAAGTCAAAGGAGGAGTGTACATTGGAGTCCGTGGAGAAATACGTTCACCTGAAAGAGGGAACATAGCATTAGACGGTTGAGAGAGACCCCTGGCCACAAGCAACTGGTCGACAAGCCACAACACATCTTGTTCAGAGAGGCTCCTGGTCGACCTCATAGAGAAACCTGAAGGCGATTCTGGCCTTTCTAGAAAGGGCTATATTGGCTACCAACAAATGGATCCAAAGAAGGAGAGTACTTGGTCCTTGCTAGTTCGAGTGGTGTAGAGCCCGGAACCGAGGGTGTCTGCACTGATGCCGAAGGTGACTGCACCAAAAGTGCAGAAGGAGACTGTACCTGCAGAGACAGTGCCGGTAAAGGGTGCGACAAAACTGTCGGAGGTGTAAGTGTCTGCACTGGGAACTCCAGTGCTGATGACAATACAGAGGACATAGCTGGAGAAAGAATCAACTGGGGCGGTGCCGAACCTGGAGCCAAAAGGGTCATAGATGGCAGTGCTGGACTGGAAATTTTTACCTTTTTATGAGTTGACTCCCTGCGATCACCAGAGGGAGATGAAGTGAGCAACCTCAAGGAGGAAGAAAAAGAACGTCTGTTACAGGGTTTAGTAGGAGGGGGATGAGACCTCCGACCCAGAGATAGCCTCACAGAAAGGAGTTTTAAGGAGGCCGTTCAGGATTAACTTCTTTCATTGAGAGTCCTGGTCGAAAAATTTCTACAAATCCCATATGGGGGATCCAATGAAAGGGGGGAGACATTCAAGCAATAGACACATAAATAATGGCCATAAGAAAGCGGTACCTTACGGCTGCATTCCTTACACTGTTTGAAACCAACACTACGTATCTTGTCTGACATAATGATGTGGAGAAGAACGACAGTACCAAAGAGTAAAGAAAATCTACCCAGAAGGGTAAGAAGCGAGAAAGGAAGGATTACCAATGATGGCAATGAAGAATTACCTCAAAGGTAAGAAAAGGGTACAAAAGGGGAAGAAAACTAAAGGGAGAGATTCTTAAAGTTACGATAGGGTAGGAGCTATGGGGGAACTAAGAGGAGCGCCTAGGGCCATACAACCCGACCGAGTATAGAAACAGTAACTGAATGAAAACTTTTAAAGCACTACAACATATAAACTTTCAAAATAATTATTCACTTAGCTGACAGAGTTGCTTGACACAGCTGTACAGCAACGCGGCAAACGAGATCTGAGGTAACAGGGAGCAGAGCATTCTGGGCAAGATCTTGGCTTGAGAGTTTTTGGCTGAAGCGAGCTTGGTATAAGGCCGGCTCGGTTCCGAGGGCAGAACCAATAAGTAATCAGTAAGGAATGAATGAAGATTAACAACATCAGATATATTTAGTCCACCAGGGTTCGCAAATGTCTGACCTGTTGCTGAGGGGAAAAACAGTTAATTTGCCTGAATTGAGTTTATTGTTGGATACTGAGCTCATGTGCATTAAACATTTCTAGCAATTATTCAATATAAATATTTTTTCAAGAAAAAAGTGATATAATCACCAGATGAAGTAATTAAGTCTCAACATTAAACTTGAAAGCAGTAACACCAGACTGATATATGATGAAACAGAACGGAGGTTTGACAACAAACATCCAGACAGGAAGAAGGGACATCCATAAATAATGCTGGTGACTCTTTCAATCATAGGAGATAACTGACACTTTAAAAATAACTAAATCAATGATGCCATAAGATGCTTTGTGGCAATGTTAATGTAAGACAGAGTCTATATTAGATAAACGAAAGTTTATCTTACTGAACGCTGACATTATTGAAAATCCCAGAACTCGAAACTGCAATTGTGTGGGGCTGTGCCCCCCAACGCTAAATATATATTCAAACTCCGAGATCGCACTACAGTGAGGAAAGGGCAAATATTCCCATCTTCACTGTACTGTGATCTCACAATTCTGGTTTTGGGTTCCGGGATTTTCGCTCATGTTAGCGTTCGGTAAGATAAACTTTCATTTATCTAATATAGACCCTGTAAGACATTGGAAAGTTGATGACTTTTAGAAGTTTAGGAAAAAGGTATATGAAAGTTTTGGACATATCCAAGCTGAAAGCAGCTTTTGTGTGTGTATCCTTGATTACTGAGATAAACCAAACTGGACAAGTCTTAAGCTACTTCATGCATGTTCATTCCTTGAAATAAAAAAATACACAATTTAATCATAACAGTTACAACAAAGCATTCAAATAGTTTCTTATGGCACAACTGTAATGCAGTCTGCACTGTCTGTGAAATTGCGTCTAACAATATAAAACATACACTTTGGAATTACTATACAGTAATTTGGATATGGAATAAAATGGTTAAAACACGTTTGAATCTAAACATTTATGACTGAAAACCATTTAGGAGAATGTGTGTTTTAAAGATTAAACATGATGACATTTGAGTTTACTGCTTTATTAATTTGGTTGTCATGATCTCCCTGGTTAATTATATTGTCAAAAATTGGACACAAGAAATAAAATATCTTACATGGAGTGGAAGAATAGTTCTCAGTTACTATCCACAAAAGTAAACCATTTTTTAGATTTTTCAAATGTGTGAAAAACATGATTTATAAAATATTTTTTGAACAATTTTCTAAAATTATAACGCCTGTTGAGGAAAAAGTCTGCAACAAGCTTCTTCTTTCTTTTTTTTGTCCTGTTGCATATTCTACAACATTTTTATGCTGTATGTAAGTAGCTGTTGCTTTAACTTGCTTTTTACTAATTGGATTATTAATTGTGCTTTTGGAGGGAATTTTATTGATTAATTCTGTTGGGAAGTTTGTATATAAGGATGCTGTGTTTTTTACTATAACTATGTCTGATGAAGTGGTTTGTTTGACCGCGAAAGCACTTACTTCTGATTCTATTTTGTAATAAAAGACATTTTACATCATTTGCTGTCAGCGTTTACCTTCCAGGTTGGGATTTTTCATTCTGACTGCTGTTGGGATTTTATTAGCTTGCCTTATTGGGATTTTTCTTTCTATATTCTACAAAATATCAACTTTCATTTGGGACGGGTTACATCATAACCATTTCTCATGCATCTTATATAGTTTCCTGTTCATTTATCTGCACACAGCATGGTACATGTAATATTTATGCTTTTGGTTTCAATTCTGTAATTGATTTTGAATTGTTCATTTACTTATTGCTGGAAAATTTTATAAAGTGTGGTTGTTTGTAAAAGAAAAGCAAACATCCCTTATCAGCTCTAAGAATGATATTTATGTTCTTTTCTCAACAACATAATATATATATGGGCAGTCCAGCTGTAGGATGATCAAGATGACATCCTACAAAAATTGCAGCACATTATAAAGAGTATCACAATACTTCTAAAGGCAAAGTTTGCAATCAGTTAATAACCACAATGGAGAACATCTTCAGTGCATAGCCTATGACTGACTTGCTCAAAACTGTACAGTATGTAACTCGAGATGGGCCATCAAACTCAGGTGCCTAAGAAAAGCACTATCAGCATGAAGCTGTAACCCACTGTGCTGTACTACAGGGTTTAGCTGCAGTAGTACACTGAAACAGAAAAAATATATTCACAGAAAATAGTCTATTCATGCCACTAAATTGAGGTACTACCATTCAGAACGTTTTTTTATGATATGCATCCAATAGAAACAACTAAATGTGTGATGTATTACACTAAATAAATCAACAACTACCTCTGAAGCCATGAAAGGTACATGCTTTTTTATTTCACTTGGTGCATGGATATTTTACTGGTGACATGAATTTTTAGAAAGTAATTGCACAAATGATGATTATTGGTCCAAAAGATATATATTTAAAAAGATGAAACTGGAAGGGCATGTCGAGTCTTTTTCAACAATAACTTCAAGTAGATAAAATAATCCTTTCATTATATAAGTGCTAAAAGACAGACTAAAACACTGAAACATTGTGATTAGGTAAAAAAGTTAAAATATTCTGGACAGTTTTAGATTTTAGTGACTCTTTCTAGACAACTAATTTGAACTTCCAGATTACTACTGTCAACATAATTGTAAGCTTCAATAACTGTTAACACATCCATAGTTTTCACATTTTAAGGCTACAATTTCTAGAGGTATTCAAGCAATGTATACAAATAGCAACAAGCTTAAATTTTCAATCTTTCACACTGTAACATATGATAAAATGTTTAGTGGTTATTCCATAACAGTAGAAATTATAATAAGACAGAACTAAAGGAGCCAAAGATCATGTACATAGTTTATAAAATTTTCAAAAAGATTCTGAATATAGATTTTTCCTTTCAGAAATATACACTTGTAAGCTGGACGTCGCCACCTATTTCAATCTTATTTATCAAGTGAAGGTTGGACTCTCGATGTCTGAAGTCAAACATTTGTCCATTTACACTGACTTTGAAACCATGATGCTCACAGACAATTGAGATCTGTAATTAGAAAATGCAAAAATTACACAAAGCAAGTTGTGGAAAATGTACACTGCACACTCCTTTCAAAAGACAACAGTCAGAACTAGAAGTTCACTGTCATATGTGAAAATATAATACATTTAAAATTACAATTAAAAATAAACAAAAGTAAATATATTAATATCCCAATATAAAATTATATGTGTGTGTGTGCATATATATATATATATATATATATATATATATATATATATATATATATATATATATATATATAAAATCTTTATGGATTCACTTAAAAATTTCAACATTTCTGCGGGGAGGGGGGAAGCGCCCCTACACCCCATACCCCCACTACTTAAATATACCAAGTCTGAGATCACACTACAGTGAGGAAAAGGGAAATCTCCCATTCCGCGCTGTATGCAGATCTCCATTCTAAAACTTTGATCATATGGTCTTGATCATATGAATTTCGAGGTTTTTAGGATTTTGAAATTTCGAAGGGAACCCATATATCATATATTTATATATATATATATATAGAGAGAGAGAGAGAGAGAGACACACACACATACATAAAATTTTTTTTATATATATATACATATATATATATATATATATATATATATATATATATATATATATAAATATATCTGTGTGTGTGTGTTTGTATGGATATATAAAACATACATAAAAAACTTGTAATTTATGCTTCTGCAGCATTAAAATTTCACAGACTGCTAACAGAAATTCTATCACTCAAGCTGGGATAAACCTCAGCATGCAGTCTAGTTTGCCACTTAATTTCACAAAGTTCTAAGAGAGACCTCCTAAGACCTGCCTCTAGGACCTCTAGGACCCCTCAATTTTTTCTAATACAAAAAAAAAAACTGAAACATATTTAAATTCTCAAATGAAACAGCATTCTGACTTAAAGCATTATTTAAATTCTTATTACAAATTTCATATGTATGTTCATACAGTCTTTTCTTTAGAAAACTTTTGTTTTCATGGCATAGAAAAACATAACATTTGTTAAACCTAACAAAATAAATGCTATATAAATATATTTAAGTGCATGATTTACCTATTTGAGTTTGCATGGATTTGTCATTTGATTGGTTTATGCAGTACACATGGGTTTGAGAATGTGACATTACAGATTCTGAGGAAGTCACATAAATGAAAGTACTTAATATGCATCTTCATTGCGGAATTGTGGTATGATTAAATTGTTACCAAAGATATTCCAGCATTTGCAATTTACATTTCTTGTGGTTTGCTTTTTGTTTTTTTAGTCATTTTGCCTTATTGGTTTTGTTGTGAAAAAGATAATGCACGTTAGCAAAACATTTTACTCACTGACAGATTCTAGAAAATTTTGTACACTTCACCATACTGAGATATAGTACTTTATTTTCTTTTTTTTAACGATTAAATTTTAAACAGAATATATATTTATATTTAGCAATATTAGATGTTATAAATAAATCTTATAACAACAATATGTCTAAACAACAGATACACCTAAAACTATCTTTTTCTTATGGTGCCTTATTCCTAAAATAATATGCTTATGGTTTAATAATCATTAATAATTTTATATAACAATATAAACTTAAAAACCTATCATAGAAAATCAAAATATACATTAATCTATCAACAAAGATATTTTCATCCACAATCTGAGATCTGTAATAGCAATTTAAGATCTATGTTTATCTATGTTAATTACATCTGGCACACATCAGTGGGTAGATTTAGACATTCCATAAAACAAGTGCTATATCCTTCTTTGAGTTCTTAGCATTTTTCTAGCTATACATAATATACTTAAGAGGACTGATCCACTGGAATGCAGGTAGGAACTGGATAATTAAATAACACAAAGTGATTTGTTAAAACAACTTATCTAAACAGAAAGCCTGCGCAGAAGATTTTAATTTCAACCAGAATTCATTTAGAGCTGTAAAATCATAAAGATATCTTGCCAGTTTGATTTTTTAATAATTTAAATTTCCAGAATCCTGTGCTTTCACATTTTTTCTGGACTTTGTACAGTGTCAGAAAGGCTTAATGAAGAAATTTCCAAGAAAAGGTTCTCAAATAAACAAAGACCTAAAGAATACTTTTTACGTGATGAGTTTAATTTCTTATCTTTCTTAGAAAAGACTGAATAATCAGTTTGATGTAAAATTTCTAAAAAGAATAATTCTAAAAGGAATTATATGCATTAGTTTTGTTTGAAATTATTTTGTATACATTTGATAAATGAAATATCAAAGTCATCCTACTTGATAAAACAGAACTTGCATAATAAAAATCCCAATGCAAAAATGAATGCTAGCAAACAAGCAAGAATGGAACTTTATATTACTAGAAACTCCAAACAAAATAAGAACTTCTCACTCACTTGCACTTTATCACAACAAACATAAAAAGGTAATAAGCATATCTAAATCACATTATATAGACTTAATTGACCACATGGTATATTCCAAAAGATGTCACGATTAATTAATCAAATTCTCATATATAATCTAACAAGGGAGATATTTTTCCAGTTCTATCATAAGTGATATTTTTGATAATATGAACTGTCCGATGTTTTGTGCAATTAGCCTCTTGTTTTACACATTATACAGTCATGATTTGGTAACTTACATTACAATCAAATCCACAAAGAATGAATCCAGCGTAATTGTACAGAAGCTTCTGAAAGACCTATTAGTTAACCCTTTAACTGCAAAAGCAGGGAAATACATATACAAATAAGTAAATAACTACAAAAAGTCACTGTAGGTAATTATGTAAGCAAGTAAGTAAATAAATAAATAGTGTCAGGAACCAGTAGCAAACCAGAGCATACAAAAGAAAAGTCCATGGCATTATAAGACTCATCAGTAAGTAAATAAATAAAAATAACGAAATAAATAAGAACTGAATAAAGTTAGGCACTTCAGATCAGCGGCAAGCACTTCATTAAATGGGACTGCCACAATAATAATAAAAGTAACAAATGACAAATGTATCATTTGTGAGACGATTTCCTTAGGCACTACTCCAAAGGGCTGCCTGCTGCGGACTGTATTATTCCTGCTGTCCCTTTTCTAATCCTGTAGTCACTGCACAGTTCTGCCTCACAGAATAATTAGGTTGGATTTGCTCTGTGAAGGTTTGATTGTCACATAGAAAGCCCATTATTTAACATGTTTAAGCCTTTCAGTCAATGAGACAAAAATACATCTTTTTAAGCTTGCCATTTCTGTCATTTTAGTAACTTCAGTGAATCCTGCAGTATAAAGAATAAGGAATAACTAAATCACATTTTATACACATATATTTATGAATAAAATGTTTAAATGATTTTAGTATTACATTAATATAATTTGATCTTATAGGTCTAGTGTTATAAAATGCATATACTTCTTCAATAGCAATGGCATTTTATTTTCTAAAATTTAGAATTCTTGATTGAACATCCTTCCAGCTCTTTTCAGATATTTATTTCCATTTGGTGCTGCATTTCTTTTTGCGTTTTCCTCTCACCTGCCCTTCATTATTACAATCCCACCCCTTGTGGCCTATCTGTGCTGGGTTAACTAGCTACTCCATGCCCCCCCAAACTTATTCCAGTAATCGCTGAGGCCAGTCATGGATCACAGGCAATAGGGCTTGGTACTTCTGAACTTCCATCTGGGTGGGGGGGAACTTGCCTACCCTACTGCAATGTGGTATGGTCCTTGGGGGTGTGCAATGTGGAATCCATGGCACATCACTCTACCTCCTTTAAAGTTCAGCCAAGCCCCACTGCCCCCTGCTGACCACGCCTCCTCTGGCGATATCCCCAGTCTCCACTAGGGATCATTGTCTGGAGATGCCCATGTACCACCCTTCCCACAGGATGGGCACAACCATCTCTCTCTGCCTCTCCATCAGTCACCAGGGATGCTAACTGAACACAGCTCACCTGAGCCATAGTCAGAGCTGTATGCCGCAATGCCACTGGAGTGACTATTTGGTGGTGTATGTTGGCCACAACCTATTTTTATATATATATATATATATATATATATATATATATATATATATATATATATATATATATATTTTTTTTTAAGTACAAACACTTAAGAATAGGATTCTATACATAGAATAATAATCCATCCTGGGTCCCACAGCCTGATATGACAAATATAAATAATTTGTGGTCTATTGGGATACCAAAGAAATTCAATAAAGAAATTAAAGTATTTGATCTGCATTACTTTACCTTCTTGGCACTTACAAGTGGTACCAGTTTAGAAAATGTAAAACACATACATATGAAATATGTTAAAATTACTTTTCCATCTGCATGAGGGGTGTTTATCATCAGCAAACAGCTGTAAAAGTAAACTGTCTTCAGGCATGAAAAAAGGAATTGTGGAGCCTGATCAAGTACATCCACTTAACATACAAACTCATCGCATCATAGAGATGATGTAATACAGTGCATCTATTTAAAGGTGGAGATGAATTTTCTGCTAGTGGGATGCTTAGGTCTGCATGCTGTACAGCACTATAGGGAGTTACTTTAGTAGCAGGTGAGTGATTCCCCCCCAAATCCATGGGTAGATTGTACTGGATGAAGTGCTACAAGATCATGAGTGGCAGGAAGGGGTTGGATGCTAGGATGAACCAAATGCTGCAGAAGTAGTCCAGGTTTCTGTCTCAGTTAGTAGTTCGCAATGAAAGCCTTTGGCATATCAGTCAGGAAATCCAGAAACTGAACTATTGAGGAGCCCAGGTCAGACTGGGCATTAACAGGATATTCCAGATAACTGATCAGCAGGTTGAGGATAGTAAGCAGCTGAAACCTTCTTCCTGGAAATGAAACAGTATGCATTGGAAAGTTACATGACAGAACCCACACTGTAAAAGTTGCAGACTCCAAATCTGACCTTAAACCAGTGATAAGTGGAGTACCACAGGGTTCCGTCCTGGGACCGCTCCTGTTTGGTATCTACTTCACTGAAGTACAGGCTAACACAGAAGGCCTCTGGCTAACGAAGTTTGCAGGTGACTGCAAACCAGGAGCCATAGTCAAGTCCCCAAATGATGTGAACATCCTACAGAAGGGCCTCTCTGAGACAGATGCCTGGAGCCATGGCCTCAAGCTCAATGCCAAAAAGTGCAGTGTCATCCCCTTTGGTAAAAACTCTATACCCATGAACTACCACATAGGCTGCAATCTACTTAACACCGAATGCGTGATAAGAGACCTTGGGACCCAGGTGGACAGTAGTCTCTCCTTTGATAGTCATATCGCCACAGTAGTCAGGAAGTCCTTCTACGTGGCACACCTCATCATAAAAGGGTTCTCATCCAGGAAAAAAGAGGTCATTGTTCCCCTCTACTCGACACTCATTAGACCCACTATGGAGTACAACGCCCCTTTTGGAATGTACCTCACAAGACATCTGCAGCAGCTGGAAAGGCCACAGAAGTACCTCACAAAGAGGATTACTGGACTCAAACAAATGCCCTACACTGACCGCCTCAAAAAACTCCAGCTTTACTACGTAGCATATCGCCTACTCAGAGGTGATCTCTGCCTAACATATAAAGCTATGTCAAACCCCGAGCTGTTGAACATGCTACACCTAAAGAAGTCCCAATCCCTCCGAGCTACACGCTCTAGGGACCTAAACCTTGTCACCACAATAAACAGGACATGCTGGAGGGATAGATTCCTATCCCAGAGACTTCCCATACTCTGGAATAGGCTACCCATCTATGTCAAGCAAAGTTCTTCATTAACACTCTTCAAGAAAAATCTTGATGAGTGGATGGGAAATAGGAAATACACCCTGGCACAGGAAAATAACTTTCTTGGGTGGTGTAAGCCAGGGAACCTTGTTGGCTAGGCTTTCGTAGGCCCTTGGGCCGATAGCCTAGTACCTACCTATGAACCTATGGAAAATATAAAGTATGTAGGGGTTTTTAAAAGGTGGGAAGGACTGGGCACTGTAACATTTATGGAATAGTTGTTTAATGGATTGGAGGGGAACAAGGCTGAGGTATCTTCAAAGCAGTCAGTGCTCACAGAGCTAGGAACGCCAACCCAGTAAGTAGGAGTCCTCAGCATTTAATTGCAAATATAGATAAGTATCATGTGAATCAATGGCTCAATGTGTTGAAAAGAGCAATACGGACGTGGAGCTTGGTGGTGGAAGTAAAATGGGGGAGAAAGAGTCCAGGTGATGGAGGATAACTTGTCATTGCGCTACAATGTCAGTCAAGACAGCAATGATTGATTATGTATGTTATTTGCAGGGCGGTGAAGAGACATGACTCCAGTATCCAACATAAATAATATAAATAATAGTGCATGGCAAAGGTGAAGTAGACTTTCTCCATTAAGGATGAAGAAGGTTGACTCTACAGGAGAAAGAGACTATGGGATCCTGACCCAAGAACACTCCATACTGTGTTGCAGAACATTATCTGCATAACATGCAAAGCTTGAGGCAAGGGCAATATATATAAAGCAGCTCTCAGCTAAGTAGCTACAAGTGAAAAATGGTAAAATAGGCAATCTTGATGGCAGCACTGGTGTGGCTGGTGACACTGGGCCTGGGCCAACAAACAGAGAAGACAGAAGATGGGAAGAGTCCCCAGAAAGTGAGGAAAAAGGCAGTTAATGGTAGTATCTAGATTAAAGGAAAATGCAGAGAAAGTGAGGAGGACATAATAAGGACAAGAGCTGGAATAAGTATGTAACAGAGAGGTATAAACCTAGGCATCAGCCGGAAAGGGGAGGAAGGGGCACACACATACACTGAAAAAAGATCATGTCCCATTTCAGAGAATAAACAGTCAATTCCTGGAGAAGCTAGGGTGAACGAAGCATAATAGGATAAGAGGCTAGCCAGGGGACTGCGAAGATGGAGCTGAAGGTGTAATAAGGAAGTTGAAGAAAGAATGGTACACTGCCTCAAAGAAATTAAGTCACAGGTACTGAATACTGACTGGTAGCCTATCATATACACATGGCATCCCCATTACTATAAAATAGAATAAATGTTCACATCTACATATGTTACGTACAATGCCTAGGAATATATACTACACTGACACTATATTATGTGCTACATGGAAACATCTCATCTTGACTAAATTAGAAGAGGAAATAAACTAGTGGAGGAAAAAAAACATACACAAAAAAACAAAGATATGCCTTTATGGAACACTCATCAATGAGTACAGATTAATCTGATTGCCCCAACTAGAACTTTGCTGACATTATGTTTTTGTACTCCACAGCCTTGTCTGATATACTACCATTCACAGACTCCTCATTTAACTTAAATTTGAAGTTCATACTCCAAGTCTACCCACCCTATTCTTCACCAGGAGTTGTTCCTATAGACAGGGCTCTTTTCTCAATTAAACTTGCTATTTCTTCATATGCATCTTCTGCATCTACCACTGTATCAATATCTGACAGTTCAACAGTATTTTTTTGTTCCACCTATAACTGCATCAGTCTCACTGTAAATACTTTAATTTTTTCCAGTAACCTCATCAGGATTACAAAATGCCAACACTTTCCCATTCCAAAATATCTTTAACAGAGCATGGAACAAACAATAGCTTAAATTTCACTCTTTACACTTACTCTCAAATCCAAAATATTTTTAACACAGCACGGAACAATAGCTTAAATTTCACTCTTTACACTTACTCTCTCTACAGCATCAGACAAACAGTCCAGTTACAGAAACACCACCCACCCAGTCACAGCAAATTTTCTGCTTGGTTTCTACAATGTCTATAGCACAAGTCAAATACTCTGTCAGTGCTGGCCTAGGTTTTCCATATTTGCTTTCCATTTCAGGCAGTGGCAATTTCTTTGTTGAAGTGTTTAGCAAACTTGGCCCATGCCATCATTTTATCTTCTGCCTGCCCAGTAACTTTTTTTTTCATTCACCTTATGTTTACATAACTTGTCTTCCAATCCAGTGAGGTACAACTTAATTTGATCTAGTTTTGTAAAGGCCTCTGTTGCCTTTCGCAGAATCTCTGCTACTTGCTGCCTAACTGGGTCCATCAATGCCTGTTAGTCATGCAGGTATTCCGCATTCTCTGTTGTGGCAGCTCCCAAGCTTTTCATGTAGACATCAAACATTCCTATCACATTCCATAAATCAATTGATACTGCTTCCAGGTAGTTGATCACCTTGCTAGCATTCAATATTGGCATATTTCTAGCTTCTCTGTGCATAGAAAACTAAGTATCATGACAAATGATTTCTGATGCTTGAGCTAATTATCCCTTAAAATTATAAATGTTTAAAACACAATACATATTTTAATCACTAAACATTCAATCACACCTTTATCCCTCTATGCACAGAAATGTACACTGAAATAACTACTTTTAATATCTTCACTAAGTGACTTTGGCTTTCAAATGGAGCATTCCCTGATGGCATCCAATATGAAGCATTGCCATGCATGTATCCTTAATCCATGTGCTTAAGTCTTGAGGATCTATACATATCCTCAGCTTATCCTATGTCACCAGCATTGCATGCTGTTTACTCATTAACTTAGTTCAGTTTGATTAAAAATAACTTCTGTAGCAGTCAGGTGCCAAGCAGCAGATGCCATAAATGGCAAGGATTTTTTTTTATTACTGACTTACGTGATTTATTATTTTTCATCTTCCCTCTGCATTATCTCCCTTTATCATTTGAGAATATGGAAATTAACACCCTCATTCTGCCCTCACTCACCCCTTACGCAACTTTTTAACCTACAGAGACAGAGCTGTTAGGTTAAAATCTGGGGTTATGTGAGGACAGGGATCTCATTAAGTAGTCTGCACAAATTGCTGCAGAAACACATACTACTTTTTTTACTGTTACCACAGCAACAGTTAGACAGCATACTACTCAATGAATCTTACCATTCAGTTGCACAGGTATGTATTGTGTTTAATATTTACAAGTGTTATGACAACATTCATTATTTTTTTGTAAATAAGGGCTCAGTTGGTGAGAAAAATCATTTGGTGGTAAAAATTAAAACAGCCACTTTACTTCTTTTTGAAAGTTTCTCCAAATCCTTTATTATTTTCAAAAGTATTCTCTTACAATATAACCAGTGCAGCAGTTCTTTTCATTACTCATAAAGCACCATAAGGAAGGTGAGGGAAAATGTCCATATGCTATAAAAGTACTGTAGCAAAGTAACTTTTAGCACATGGTCATGTTTCTGTTTGTGTGCTGGTTTTCAATGTTCAGAACTTGATTTAAGGGTACATGTAGGCTTGTCCGGGTATGTGGTGTGAAATGAGAAAACCATCTGTATTGTTGATCCTCGTTCAATCATTACGCATGGGTATCGGTTCTGACCTCGGAACCGAGCCAGCCATTTTCCATGCTCGCGTCATCTACAAACTCTTCCCCATAATCCCCCTCTCCCTGTTACCTCAGATTGAGTTTGCAAGTCAAAAGAAGGTAGAGGCTACCTCTGGTCAAATAACTTAAGAGAACCAGATGGTGAGATCCACTAGAAGCCACAGGAGGGGGAAGCAGGGAGGGTCGTAATGACTGAACGAGGATCAACAGTACAGATGGAACGTTATGGTAAGACATAACTTCTTTATCTGACATTGTTAATCCTCGTTCATTCCTTACACATGGGACAGAGTCCCCAGCTACCTCTATTCCTGAGAGGCTCTCATGGAAGGACATTCCTGAGCACCATAGAACCAAAAGATGCTCTTCCCCTGGAGGCCAAATCCAATGTGTAATGATTGATGAAGGGTTGCAGCTGCACAGATGTCATGTAAAGAAGCTCTGGCATGGAAGGCAGCAGAAGTTGCCACCGACCTTGTTGAATGAGCTTTCATGGTAGTAGGCAATGGGATATTACGTTGTGTATAAATGAAGGTCACACAGTCCTTCAACCATCTAGCTAATGTGACCTTAGCAACAGCAGATCCTAATCTAGGTCCAGAATAGGCCAAAAATAACTGGTCAGATTTACGAAAGGACCTAGTCCTGTTTAAGTAAAAACGGATTTGCCTGTGGATATCCAGGGTATGTAGGCAATACTCTCTTCTGTTTGAATGATTGGGAAAGAAAACTGGCAATTCAATGGTTTGATTAATAGACATTTCAGAGATCACTTTTGGCAGAAATGAAGGATTAGTTCTCAAAGACACACTATCTCTATGAAAAATCAAGTATGGACTTTTGGGTACTTTTCTGTTATCGGGGCAACACTTTAAATACGGTTGCAGAGCTCCGAATCCAGTGTCAAACCATGTCTTTTTGATGTTAATCTTAACAGGTGTGTTACAGCTTTTTTTTTTAAATATTATCCATTAAATTATTTTACACACACCTGTTAATATTAACAACAAAAGGACATGGTTTGACAATGGATTTGGAGGTCAGCAACCGCATTTAAAGTGTTTGGCTGATAACAGAGTAGAGCAAAATAAAACAAATCAATTTCTCCATAATATGCATACTATTAAACATATTCTTCATAAAGTCCTAATCCAAATCTGTAATTAAACTTAGTTGGCATCTTGCAGCTACAAAGATGCAATCAGAATCACGAAACAGCTGTTTGGCACTAAGCATTTTTTTAAAAGCCTCAGGTACTGATTTAGCTAGGCTTCACTGATAACGGAAATAGCCATTGCTAGGATGTACAAATATATTGTTATCTTACAAGGGCAAGCATATTATGACTATTGAAAAAAAAGACAGGTTTTCCAAATTTTATGTATGTTTATTTTTACTGTCTTTAACATGATCGTTCAGCTGTAATCTACTACCTTAACACATCTTAACAAGATGTGTGTAAAAATTAAAAATAACTTCTATTTTTTAAAACTTATTTTTAAAACAAATAATTTTACAGATATGTGGTACAGACATGTGAAGGAACTGGATTACAGCTGAACAATCGCATTGAAAGTGTTGCCCCAATAACAGAAAAGTACCGACTTTTGATACATAAAGTTTGAAGCTCAGAGATACGTCTGGCAGAAGTAATGGCGACCAAAAACAAGGTTTTCCATGACAAATACTTGAGGTCGCAAGAAGAAGCTAGTTCGAATAGTGGCATTGTCAGACCTTGTAGAACTAATGATAGATCCCATGGTCGAATAGGTTCTCTAAAAGGTGGCTTCAGATGATTCACACCTTTTATGAAAGTCTTACACAATTTGTGAGACATAAGAGAGGAATCCTGGACACCCTCATGGAAATTAGAAATTGCAGCCAAATGAACTCTAATGGTAGAGGCCGATAGACCCGATTGAAAAAGGTCAGCCAGATAGCCTAGTATTATCGACACTGGTGCTGAGAAGGGATCTACTTGTTTATCTTTCAGCCAACAGGTAAATCTTTTCCACTTGCTTAGATAAGTAATTCTAGTGGAAGACTTATGAGATGCAATGAGAATGTCACATACTGGTAAAGAAAGATCATTCTGCCTGGCAATCAAGGAAATTGGAGTAGCCAAGCTGTGAGTTGCTGGCTTTTCAATTTGGGATGAATCAGGTTCTGTGGGTGTGAGATCAACTATGGGGTTGGATGGAGAATCCATGGTCGATCTAGTAGGTGAGTCCAAAGGAAGGGGAACCAAATCTGACTAGGCCAATATGATGCTATGAGGATCACCTTGCTCTTCAACCGATGGGCTTTCTTCAGAAACTGGGGAATGAGGGGAAAGGGTGGGAATGGGACTACAGCGCCCCTGGGTGATTGCCCTATAGGGGGAATCAGGGCGAAGAAGTTGCTGCATTTGTAGTTGGTCGGGGATGCAAAGAGGTCACAACAAGGACGGCCCCAGCGGTGGAAGATCACCGCCGCTATCAAGGGATTCAGGGACCACTCGTGAGGTTGCAGAATGCACCTGCTGAGTCTGTCTGCTATCATGTTGGAACTCCTGGGAATGTGCATTGCTAGAAGAAAACGGTTGTTAGCCATCGCCCATTGCCATATCCTCATGGCCTCTTGATAAAGGGGGTAAGATTTGGTTCCACCTTGCTTGTTGATGTACCAGACCACCACGTTGCCTGATTGAATCGCAATTGTCCCAGACGGCAGCAGGGGATGGATGGAATGCTTGCAACGCTAGAAGCACTGCCCACAGCTCTAGAACATTTATATGCAGATGGGCCTCCAGTTCGGACCAAGTGCCTTGGACTGTCTGTCCCTGACATAGCCCCCCCACCCCATCAGGGAGGCATCTATGGTCACTGTGGCCTTGGGTTACTGGGGGGAGAAGGGGTGAGACCATTGTGACAGATTGTGTGTCATCCACCAATTTAAATCCTCTTTGCACCTGTGGATTACTCAAATCTTGGCTGAAAGAGGACGCTGAAAAGGATACCATTGGGTGAGCAGTAGCGTTTGTAGAAGCCTCATATGAAACCTGGCCAGGGGGACAATGGTAATGGAGGCTGCCATGGAACCAAACAGCTGTACAACAGAGTGAGCTGTGGATTTCTCCCTTGAAATGATTGGAATCAGTTGTTGCTTTATCCTTAAAATTCTGTGCTCTGGAATGGCAGCTCTGCAGTTCTTTGTGTCCAAGATAACCCCTATGAATTATGTCGACTGAGATGGGGTGAGATTGGATTTTTGCCAGTTTATGGTTATGCCTAGCCTTTGTGCAGCGAGGAGAGAGTATGCCAGGGCTTCTTCCAATAGATGTCTGGAGGGGGCGGAAATGAGCTAGTCGTCTAGGTATGGAAACACCTGGAATCCTTGAAGTTGCAAGTGAGCTGTGACGACTGCCATGCACTTTGTGAACACTCTGGGGGCTGTAGAGATTCTGAAGGGCAGTACTCTGAACTGGTAGTGACTGTCTCCTGCACAGAAGTGCAGAAATCTTCTTTGATGGCCTGTCCACTTTTATGTGGTAGTACGCATCTTGAAGATCTATCGAGCACATCCAATCGTCTTTTTCCAAAAGTGGGAGGATAGACTGTATTGTGACCATCCGGAATTTTTGTACTCTCAAACTTGTTCAATACACCAAGATCCAAAATTGGTCTCCAGTCCCCAGTTTTCTTTGGCACCAAAAATAGTCTTGAGTAGAATCTGGATCCTAACTGGTCTGGAGGGACTATTTGGATGACTCTCTTTCTTAGCAGCTTTTCTATCTCTAGTGCTGCTTCTTCCCTTTGTCTGGGTGGAACGTCGGGAAGGTTTTTTGAAGGGACAGGACAAATATCGAAGGGGATATGACAACCTCTGGTTATAATCCTTTGTACCCAAGAATCGGTGGTGATGGTTAGCCAGGCAGAAGGGTACAAGGAGAAATGACCCCCAACCATCTCCAGAGGAAAGGAGTTGGGCCACTCTTCAGGAGCGCTGGTAGGATTGGCCAGGGAAAGAGTCCCTGTAACCCTGGTTACGCAGACCCCCTCTGCCCAGAAAGGAGCGTCTTCCCTGTGAGTTTCCCCCTCTGCCTCTAGGGGAGAACTCGGCCTGTGTGTCACGGAAAGGACCCTGAGATTTCTTGAACCATATCTTCCCACTCTTTTGGTTTTGGGAGACAGCACGTTGAGGGGAAGAATAGCGGACACCTATGACAGAAAGGGTTTTACCGTCCTGTTCACATCTGGCCAGTGTGCTTTTAACTTTGGGTCCAAACAACGAAGAGGCCTCAATGGGAGCGTTAAGAAAGGAAGCCTTAAAGGGTTCCGTGAAATTGCACAAGCGTATCCAGGCGTGTCGTCTCAAGACCGCAGCTGAACCCACCACTCTAGCTGCTCCTTCTGATGTGTGAAATATCAGTCACATAGAGAAGTTAGATATTGACTCAATGGTGGCCAGCTGAGAGGCCACTTTGTCACGGACCTCATCAGACACGGCACCAGCCAAGGTTTCAGAGAGCTCGGATATCAGATCCCTTTGAAGCCTGGTAAAGTGTGCCATATAATTCAGGGACCTGATAGTAAAGGTCGCTGATGCAAAGGTGCACTTCCCTATCCTGCCCAGGGCCCGGGACTCTGTTAGGCGGATGGACAGTCTGGCTTTCTTCTTCTGCCAGATCCTTTTTTGTTGCGGCCGCCACCACCAGAGCATCCACAGGAAGACCTTTAGACCAATTTGGATCCGTTGTAGGAGGGGACAAAATCTTATCTGGCCTCCAGGGAATAGCCACGACGGTGTCAGGAGCCTTCCACGCACGCTGCACGATGAGCTGGACAAGTTCATTGGCAGGTGGAGTAACCCAGGAGATAGGAGCCGGGCGCGAAAGGCCTGCAGGAACACAGACTCCTCAGAGGTTGGATTAGAGGGCTGCCAGTCACCTCTCTGTTTAAGGATTTTGCGGATATCACCGAAGAATACCTCAGAGGGTGACCGAGGGGATCCTTCCCCCTCATCAAAGTCTGAGTCTTCAGTAAGGGACTCCTCTGTGGAGTCCATGTGCTTCCTCTTACACAAACTTTTCTGGTGGACTTCCTCAGACGGAGAAGCTGGGGAAGACAGCGGAAAAGGGGTTTCCTGTGGGAATATGTCCTGAGGCCCTTGCACCAGGTGTCCGCTAGGTGCAGCTTGTGAAACCAGTGTACCAGAGGAGGGCGGGGAGATTGACAGACCAGTATCACCAGCAGAAGCGAAAGCCTTCTCCATCAGTTGAAAGGCTGGTCCACCTGAAGGGGAGTGAGTGTCTAGGACAGGGGTCATCCCTCCCCTAAGTGGCTCAGCCTGCCGACTCGGAGTCCCCGGATGGCTGTGGAGCAGCAAATTATGTGTGTCACAACTGTCATCCTGGGTCATAGCAAAACTTTCCTGCCACGACGGCAACTGCGGTTCCTTAGTGAGATCCAGGGTTGGGAGGGTGGCCTAATGGTTAAGGTGTTTGCCTTACAAACACAAGGTGTAGGGTTTGAGTCTCATAGGGGATAACTGGCTAGGCTTAAAATGGCTCGTTAGCTTAGTACTAATCTATGAACCTATGAACCATAAAGGGAACCACAGAGGGGGAAGACCGAGCTTTATCAATGGACTTCAAAGGCAATGAAGGAGGAGAGTAAGAAGGGGTCTGGGGATTGGTGATCACCTCCCAAGGAAGGATAGGTCCTGGGGGGGTGGGATGCCTCTGGCCAAAAGCACTTGATCCACAAGACGCAACACATCGTGTTCGAAAGGCTTCTAGTGGACCTCACGGAGACTGAGGGAGAAAACAGGCCTGTCCACAGAAGAGACAAACTTGGTGCCCACCTCACCAGTCCGCACCAAGAACAACAGTGCCAAGAGAGACTGGACTACGGGTGTCTGCACCGAGGAAGTCATCAGTGCCGAGGTCACGGTCTGCACTGAAACAGGGATTGGTGCCGAACTGGTTGTCGGTACCGAAGCTGGAACCGACAAAATTGGAGCCAACAACTGAGGCGTCGGTTCCGAGTAAGATTTTGGAGGCGACGTGGTCAAGGTCTGCACTGACTGAGCGGTCGGTGCCGATACAGTAGTCGTAATAATCTGAACCGAAGAGACCCTCGGTGCCAATATAGTGAAGGCTGCAGGAGAATATGGAGCCGAGATCACTAATGGAGCTGAAGGCCTTGGTGCCGAAAGTCTAGGCACCGAAAGCACTGGGGTTGACTGAGTAAGCTCCAGAGCGGAAACTTTAGCCTTTTTAGGTTTTGGTTGGCGGGAGTATGAAGGCAAAGACTTGGCCTTAGTATGAATATCCAAAATTTTCTTATGGGCTCTAGGAGGGGTTGAGGTCTCCAACCCAGAAATAGCCTCTGAAAAGGGAGATTTAAAAAGTCCCTTCAGCAACAACTTGTTTTTCCTTTCTAACAAGGTTCTGTTAGAAAAATTTTCACAGACAGTACAGGGCGGGTCAACAGATAAATGGGACGCCCCCAAACAATAAACGCACAAAGGGTGTGCATCAGATATAGGTAATTTGTGTCCACAATCAGAACACCTTTTAAAACCCGGACTACCTTTCTCATCTGCCATGACAGAAAAAAAGGATAGTAGAAAGGGTACCAGCAATGGTACAAAAGAGTACCCGAAGGTATGAAAAAAGGAAGATTACCAACGATGGTAGGGGAGAAATACCTCGCGGTAAAGGGTGTAGAGAAAAGAGAAGAAAACTCAAGAAAATATGGTCACTAGATGCGATAGGGTAAGAGACAACAAATAGAAACTTTTCTGACAGAAAATGTTATATAAATGACTATTCTGACAACAAATAACCGAATGGCAACGCGGCAAACGAAATCTGGGGTAACAGGGAGAGAGGGATTATGAGTAAGAGTTTAGCTCGAGAGTTTGTAGCTGACGCGAACTTGGAAAATGAATGAATGAGGATTAACAATATCAGACCTGAAGTTAACTCTTAATATTAGACTGGCAGCAAAAGTTAAAGATTTGGCAAATGGGTACACAACTGCACCAGCCAAATCTACTTGAGTACAGAGATGTGAGCAAATGATGTCACCATGGCCATGGTATATTACACGGTGAGAAATGGGGACATTGCATGCTGCACTCAAGAAGCAACACTATTTGGAAAAATGTGCAGTACAGTAAATATTATGGCTACCAATGGTCTGTGCAATATGTCCTTTCCCAGCTTCTGCTACATATTCAAAATAATATGAACCAAATGTTGAAGTCTTCTTTTGCAGAAGGGGGCATCCCCCCCACTAAGGAGGTCTTGCCAGGCAATTAGTGCAGTAGATCATGAAAAATCAAGAAAAAGAAGAGATCCTGGTGAGTGAGAAAGCAACCCCAGTTCAATTACACTAGCAAAATCTCACTGATAATTTTGCATACCCCTTTCTTCTAAGGTTCCTTAGCATTACCTGTATATATATATATATATATATATATATATATATATATATATATATATATATATATGTATATATAGATATATATATATACACACATACACACACACACGTCCATATACACACTTACTAGATACAACATTAACTTTGTATTTATATCAAATCATAAAAAAAGGATAAATAAAGAATAAATAAATTCATAAACGCATTAGGCTCTTAAGTTTTAATAGACACATAATGGAACACTGGTCATTTAGTCCTGAAAAGCTATGGGCATTCAACATCAACTGCCACCATAGCTCCTGTCTTTCAAGTGGTAAGGTCACCGGACCCCCTCTGACACTTCCCACTACTTGTTCGATGACCCTAAATTTAAAATGGTGTCCTGAATTATCCTGCACATGTCTAGCCAGGGCATTATTTTCTTTGCTCCTATTTATGCTATAGATATGGTCATAGATCCTTTCCCTAATTTTACAGTCGAACTTACTGACATAAAATCCTGGGCATAGTTGGCATTTCGCTGAATAAACCACACTCTCAGAATTACAGTCAAATCTCCTTGCAGTTGAATACCGTACATTCCCAACCATGTAGTCCCTGCCTATATCTATAAATTGTCAATAGGGGCATGCTTCACATTTTACCATCCCAGCATTAACTTTATGCTTACTTTCTAAAATATTTTTTAAATTAAGTCCTTTTTTGTAAACAATTCTAGGTACGGTTCCTACTTTGTTTCTACAATCTGCATCTTCCATCAAAATACACCAATTCTTTGTCAAAATATTTCTTATAGTTTCAGCATGCAGCATGTAGGTAGTTATTAGGCTAACTTCATAGTTCACCTCTCCTATTGTCCCCTACAATATTTGCCTACAAAGGTGTTAACCTCTGGTTAGGGCACTTCAAAATAGGAGAAAAATGCCCTTCCATTCTTTTCACTTTGTCAATTAATTCTTGCACAAGGTACTCAGGGTAATACCTTTTCACAAACATCTGCTTTAAATTACTACATTCCAACAGAAAGTCAGATCTCAATGTGGTCATTCTCACTGCCCTCACTAACTGGCCTTTAACTATGGATTTATACTGGTATTGTGGGTGGCAAGTGGTATAGTGCAGAAATGAGTTTGAATAAGTTTTCTTTCTAAAAAATTTTGAGGTGTAACATAAGTTGACCCTGTCTTTTAGTAGTTCTACATCTAAGTATGCAATACTCGCTTCATCAAAATTAAAAGTAAATTCTAGAAAGGGTGTACTTCCATTCATTAAGTATTTCAGATGCTATTTCTATCCCACCATTAATGATCATACGTATATCATCCAAGAACCGTGTGTAATAAATATTTTTTTCTTTAATTTTACTTATACTTAAC